>NW_017673056.1:121896-153264 GCF_001879085.1 Nicotiana attenuata | reverse complement strand
TATCTTGCAAGTCGACATCATGCGACATTTGAATACCATCATCACGTGTCACTATGGGCTGATTTGCTTTAATCTGTTCAGAAATTTTCTTGAAGTTTTCATTGATCAATGTTCTTAAAGACGTGAACTCGCCCGTCACCTAATCAAAACATAAAGAATTAGATAGGTATTGGAAAAATATATGAATTTTAAATAACAAAACTGTATTATTTACTAATGGAATACAAAACTCACGTAGTCTTTGAATGAATTTAGATCATTCCTCAAAGAAGATACTTCATCCGCTTTAGAATCTGCCGACTTCTTATCATGCACTACATTTTGATTGACTTCAGAAATACCAGCGTAAGGAGTCTTGGGTTTAGTCCCTGCCTCTGAGTGATCTATAATCTGCTCTTTGCGCTTCTTGTGGGGCGGAGATGAAGAAGGTCCAACGCTTGCATCATATTTCTTCTCAGGCTGAAGATGCGGTGTAGGACTAAAGTCATCCGAATCTTCCTGATCATCTGCATGCTTGTCTGAATGAGTATAAGTAGGGCTGGTATCTACCTCAACGCCTTCCAGAGGAATTTGAATAATCGCAAGCTCTACATCGCTTGGTTGGATGTCTTTGTAAACAATCTGGAAATTGAAAATTGAATGTTATATCCAACCTATATTTAAAGTTGATCACTGTCTCGAAATGTATATTGTGTGCAACTGTAGGCTATAGCAAAAGTAAAGTATAATCTGTATGCAGATGAAGGTGTATTGCATATGGATAATCTAGGTTGTATTTACATGTATATTGTATGCATATGTATGTTGTATGTATATAATAATGTATGTATCTGTATGGAACATTTGGGTGTATGGAACCTGAAAATACAGTACATATTCATATGTATGTTATATGCAGAATAGGCTATACTTAGCAAGTATTGTATGCAAAATTGAATTTCAGAAACTTTTGAAATATTAATTTACCATGTTTCCCTGGTCTTTGAACATGCCATTCATCTGATAAGTATATGTCGGCTGATTTACAGTGGTTCTCCAGTTGAGCAATCTGGGTACCCGATTACCAAGGCGCTTTGCAATTTTAGGGTCAACCTTTGAGCAACACTAATAAAACCAAACTTGCATTGCGAGTGGCATACCAGCAATCCTATAGTACTTCTTGTGAAAATCCATTTTCTTACTAATAGATGTAATAAGGCTGCTGAATGCAAGAGTACCCCATGGATAATCAGAGTATCGCCCACTCTCGACTAAGTCAAAATCTAGTCGTGGGATGGTTGTGGTTTTCTTCTCTGATGAGAATATCCATGTGTGTATGAGATACAACAATGATATCTTGATGGCATCCCCGTCGTTGCCATCACCCCACTTCTTTTCATTAAAGCATGACAATAAAGCTTCCTTTTCAACCAGCTTTGAACCACCAAAGTATGTTTGAACAATACGGTTGGGCACCTCTGTGTTGAACTTAAATTCACGTGGATCACCAACACATTTGAGACCAGTGACGAGGGCGAACTCCTGATTGAGAAGGAAATTGTTGTACCATTTAGGTGTATTGAAAATACGTCATCAGTACTTCCTTCTAACTGCTTAACCATGAAACACCTGAAGAGCTGATGTTGTACCTCACACTGATCCATATCAAGGAGACTTCCAAAACAAGTAGAACTTAATAGTTTATACTGTTCTGGAGTAAGCTTTTCTTTGAGATCGGATACTATGTTTGTGTTTGTATATGAAGAAATATGCGGTGAATATCTTGGTGGGTGTTTCACAAACAGTTTATTTTCCTGCATACAAACAAGATTTTTAAAAATATTTCATATTCATCTTCAATACAGTAACTCATTGAGTATTATGAATACATATAAATACAACAAGATACAATTAAAAAAATGAAATATACATTAATACCAAATAGTACAAAAATGTGAATATATACATACAACATACAAGGAAAACAGTAATAAGTACAGAAATACAGAGAATGTAAAATTGAATACACCTAAATACATTTAAATACAACATATAATATTCAAGTAAGCACAACTCAGATATTGAAAATGTGAATGTGCAAATGAGTTCTGGATTGTTTTAATACTTATGAATACAACTACATACATACGAATACAACATCATACATATAAAATAACTTGAATAATTATGAATACATACACGTTTCTTTGAATGCATATTGATACAAATAGCAATTACCTTTTCGTGTCGTGTATCTGATGTTTTTTTTGCATCAACTTCCTTAACATTGACACATGAAGAATCATTCAAAGGCTTTTTCCTCTTTGAAGCAACTGGATTTTTTGTTTCTTTTGAAGATTTCTCAACTTGGACTTCTTTCGATTTGTCATTGTGTAATTTAGTTCTTCTCTCTGAAGCTGTAGTTGCTGATAAAACCTGCAAAATCCGACTCGCTTGAGTTATTTGCAACGAGAAAGAGGGCCCATCAAAATTGAGAATTTTGGTGGGTATACCTCTGGTTATCATCTTGTGTGGCGTTGAATCCGACATTGGAGAGAAAAACCAAAGCTTCCTGGTGAGTAAACAATACCAATGGTTATTGTTTCAGAAACAAAGTAAAATCTGTATCAAAATTAGAGAAACAAAATAATGATATCAAAATCTAAGAATTAAACCTACCAGGAGCACTTGTATCGGCTCTAAAACAATGATTTTAGAGAGATGCGAAATGGGGAGTGATAATGGCGGAGACCTAGAGAATTTGGATGGGAGAAGAGTTATGAATCGTGGGTTTATGGGAGTGGGTTTGTGGGAGAAGAGAGTAAAGTGTATGCAAAAAGAGAGAGAGAACGTGGTTAGAGCAGATATACGGTGATTATGTGAGAGAAAAGACTAAAAAGGAGAGAGAAAAATTTTATTTAGCATATATAGTGCCTTAAATGTAGGATGTAACTATAATTAGATATTTTGCTATAAAGGATAAAAGGTATCTATAGGATGTAATATTTTAAAATGGTATTTATTTAAAATAAATAGGGTACTAAGATTTTCTATAGGGTGTAAAATTTCCTTTAGAATACAGATGTAAGGAACGATGGATATTTTCTGAAAGAGAATGAACAGATGCTTCTCGATTCCTCTCTCACTTTCTCTTAAACCCTAGTTACTTTTCTTCAAATCTCTCGATCTACAGATGTTTACATGGTATCAGAGCAGTCAATCCTGATGAATTTCGTCATTCTCTATTGATCGATATTACCCTCGAGCTGTTTTGGTGGAGTTTTTCATGTGCATCGATTTCTCGATTTTGCCGTCGTTCGAGCTTTTTGCCGGTGAAGCTTGTTTTCCTTTGGATTTTTCGCTAATCTTCTTAGTATTCCAGCGAGGAGCGGTTAAATTTTTTGGATCTTTCATCATCTATTGGTTCGAGAGTTTTCGTGTTTTTAATCTCCTTCAGAGCTTGGGCTTCTATCAAAAGGCTGTATCTTCCGGTTGTGAAGAATTTGGGTAACATCGATTTTCTTTCCTGCTCGTCTTCATCTTCATTGCATATATTGAACTGAGGTAGTGTTATATAATCTCTATTTTGGTTGTTTGAATGGTATTGGTATTAATTCACAAAAATGGGTGATACTACTAGTAATGAGTCTGAATTTACTCCTCGTGCTTCAAGTCCTCTGGTTCATCCTAGTGATGTCCCTGGTACATCACTGCTTGGTGTTCCTTTCTCCGGTACTGGATTTGGAGGTTGGAAAAGGAGCATTATCGTGTCTATTTCAGCTAGAAATAAGATAGCTTTTATCGATGGAAATCTCCCTAGGCCTCCTATTAATTCACCCGAGTGCAAACAGTGGGATAGGGTAAACGACATGGTAATTTCCTGGTTGACAAGTTCACTGTCCCCTGAAATTGCAGAAAGTGTTCAATATTCGGAGACTGCTGAGAGTATTTGGAGGCAATTAAATACTAGGTATGGAACATTTAATGGAACTAAGAAATTCGAAATTAAGAGGGAGTTGGCTTTTACATGTCAAGGGGCTCTTGATATTGCATCTTTCTTTAACAAGTTGAAGAAGTTTTGGGATGAACTAACAGTCATGTCTTCCAATCATGCAAAAAATTATAATTGTGCTGCTAAGCCTGGTCTGGAGCAGGAAGAAGAAGAGAATAGAGTGCATCAATTTCTAATGGGGTTGAACGAGACATATGTTAATGTTAGAAGCAACATTCTGCTCATGAACCCACTGCCTTCACTTGACAATGTTTATAACATTCTTTTACAAGATGAAAAACAAAGACAAGTCATTCCTACCACTCATTTTAGTTCTGATATGGCTTCTTTACATGCAAGTGCCAACAATAAACCTCCTTCTCAACCAAATCTTAACAAACAATACAATCAGAGACTTAATTTTGATCACTCCAATCAAAGGATGAATCTTGGGCAGCATAAGGGATCTTTATTCTGCAAGTATTGCAAGAAGAATAACCATACCATTGAGACATGTCACAAGCTGCATGGTTTTCCACAGAACTTTAAATTCACAAAAGGCAGGAAGTATGGTACTGCTGCCAATATTGAATCTTCTGCTTCTGGAGTTCGTGATGCCCTACTACTTCTGGATCTATTGGTCAAGAATCTATGATACCTGGACTGACAAAAGAACAGTGCAGTCAACTGTTGATGCTTCTGCAAAGTTCAACTTTGGACTCTTAACTCTCAGACAAATCATATGGGTTCTGCAAACTTTGCTGGTAACATTTCTACTCAACCTTTGCCTGATTGTGATAGCTTTGCTGCTTGCATATTGTCTAGTGCTGTTAGGAGTGTTTGGATAGTAGATTCAGGAGCAACTGACCATATGACATCTATTAAAGATTTCCTTTTTGACATTAAACCACTTCCTGTACCCTATTTAGTTTCTTTGCCAAATGGTTACAAAGTGAAAGTAACATGCACTAATTCACTTACTTTGTCTCCTTCCTTTATTTTGCATCATGTGCTCTATATTCCATCATTTCAATACAATGTCATATCTGTTTATAGGTTGATTCAACAGTTTCACAGTTTTGTCCTTTTCACATCTTTTTCCTGTTATATACAGGACCCTTCCAGGAACAAGTTTTTGGAACTTGGTAGAGTGCACCATGGTCTTTACAAGCTTCTTCCACTTACTACTTCTAGCTCTTCCACTTCTAGTCATACTAATGTTCTCCCTAAACTGAATTGTATCTCTATTTCATATTTAGTTGCTAATGTACTCTCCATGCATTCATCCCCTGCCTCTTCCCTAAATGATACTACATCAGTTGTAAATAGTTCACCTTTGAATAATAATGTCCCTATTGTGTCTGACAGTACTACTTCTACTCTTTCTTGCGTAAACTCTGATGTTTCTTGTATGAATTCTGTGAATGTTGTAACCAGTTCTGATATTCTTTGGCATCATAGATTGAGTCATATCCCATTTGCTAAAATGAAGGCCATTCCTGCTATTTCTCCTAATATTTCCTCTAAGCAATCTTTCATTTGTCCAATTTGTCCTCTAGCTCGACAATCTAGATTGCCTTTCCCAGATAGTACCTCTAGTTCCACTTCCTTGTTTCAACTAATTCATATTGATATTTGGGGACCATATCATACACAAATATATACTTGTGCAAAATACTTTTTAACAATTGTGGATGATTACAGTAGGTTGGACTCATTTAATGCATGCCAAAAGTAATGCTTTTCCTCTTCTCAAGGCTTTCATTGCAATGGTCCAAACACAATTCAACCTCCCTGTTAAAATTATTAGAAGTGACAATGCCCTAGAGCTTGGCTCTTCTCATTCCATGTCTCAATTTTTTTCTGATAATGGGATCTTACAACAAACAAGTTGCCCCCACACACCTCAACAAAATGGTGTGGTTGAGCGAAAACACAAACATCTTTTAGAAACTTCAAGGGCTCTTTTATTTCAGTCAAAACTTCCTACCAAATTCTGGGGGGATTGCGTATTAACTGCCACTTATCTTATAAATAGATTTCCCTCAACTATAATATCAAACAAAACTCCTTTTGAACTTTTATAAGGTGTTGTACCGTCCTATAACCATTTGAAACCTTTTGGCTGCCTTTGCTATGCTTCAGTTCCCAAGTGTCAAAGGGACAAATTTCAGCCAAGGGATGTCCTTGTGTGTTCATTGGTTACCCTTTTGGGAAGAAGGGCTATAAGCTTTACAATTTGCAAAATAAGTCTGTACTTATTTCCAGAGATGTCCATTTTCATGAAGTTGTTTTCCATTTCATCTCTCAGACTCTCCTTATTCTATACCTTCTCCTTTACCTTCTTCTCCATCTCCTATCATTTCCGACCCTTCTGGTCCTTCAGCTGTTGATGTTTCTCTTCCTCCTTCCTTCACCCCTTCTTCACCTATTTCTGCTTCTTCACCTATTTCCACCCCTATTTCTCCTCCTTCCAGTTTTTCTTTTTCTCCCCAGTCTGATTCATCTCCAGCTCAATCCTCTCCTTCCCTTATTTCTTCCAGTCCTGCTGCTCCTAGGAAATCAACCAGAACTCACAGTCTTCCTTCTCACCTTCAGGATTATGTAGTATCCCTTCCTCCCTCCTTCTGCTCCTCTACTAACACCACTACTGATGCACCAACTACTGCAGTTGAGCCTCATTCTTACCATCAGGCTGCTCTAAGTCCTGCTTGGCAAGAGGCCATGAAAAAAGAGTTTGAGGCTTTGGAGGCTAATCACGCATGAGACATTGTTGGCTTGCCTCAAGGTAAGAAACCAATTGGGTGTAAATGGGTTTACAAAATTAAGTATGAGGCTGATGGTTCTATTGAGAGGTATAAAGCGAGGCTAGTAGCTAGAGGTGACACTCAAGTAGAGGGTGTAGACTTTGCTGAAATATTTTCACATGTTGTAAAAATGTGTACTGTTAGATGCCTCATTGCTTTTGCTGTTAAACATAATTGGTCATTGTTTCAATTGGATGTGAACAACGCCTTCTTGCATAGGGACTTAGATGAGGAAGTCTACATGAGATTGCCGCAGGGTCTTTCTGTTGATTCTTCTCTTCCTTCCTTCTTCTTCTTCTCCTAGTTTGGTTTGCAAATTAAAGAAATCCTTGTATGGTTTGAGACAAGCTTCTCGGCAATGGTATTCAAAGCTATCTCAGTCTCTTTGTTCTAGAGGGTACACTCATTCTTTGAATGACTATTCATTATTTTTCAAAAGAACTGTTGCTTCCTCTGTTTTCATTGCTGTCTGTGTGGATGATATCATCCTCACTGGCAATGATATAGCTGAAATTACTGCCTTAAAGACTTCTCTGGATGCTGAATTTAAGATCAAGGATTTGGGCCACCTTAACTATTTTCTTGGCATTGAGGTGCTTTATCATTCCTCAGGGGTTCTTCTACACCAAAGAAAATTTATCTCTGACCTATTGACGGATTTTAAGTGTTTAGTTGTCTCTCTTGTTGTGTGTCCTCTTGCTATGTCCACCAGGTTACATTCTGAGGCTGGGGATGTCTTGCCTAGGCCTGATACTTATCGGAGCTTAATTGGTAAACTCAATTTTCTCACTCATACTAGACCCGACTTATGTTTTGTTGTGCAACATCTTAGTCAATTTCTTAAGACCCCTCGAGTTCCTCATATGGAAGCTGGATTACATGTTTTAAGGTACTTAAAAGGTACTCCTGATGTTGGTATTCTCTTGAACAATTCTTCTGATCTTTCTCTCCAAGGCTACTGTGATAGTGACTAGGCAGCCTGCCCTGAGACTCGCAAGTCTGTTACTGGTTTCTATGTTTCTTTTGGAGGTAGTTTAATAAGCTGGAAGTCTAAGAAACAGCAGGTGGTGTCTCTCTCTTCTGCTGAAGCAGAATACAGGGCCCTAAGTAAAGCTGTGGCTGAATTGTCTTGGTTGGCTCGTTTGTTTTCTGATCTAGGTATGCATCTCTCAGCACCTATACCTGTTTTTTGTGACAGTATGGCAGCGATTCATATTGCTAAGAATCCGGTATTCCACGAACGCACCAAACACATTGAGCTCGATTGCCATTTCATCCGCACTAAGTTGGCTGATGGTTTAATATCTTTGAGTCACATTAATACTGCTTCCCAGCCAGCTGATGTATTCACTAAGTCTCTTGCAGGTGCTTCTCATCATTTTTTGCTTGGCAAGTTGGGCGTGTGCACACCCTCCAACTTGAGGGGGGTATTAGAGATAGTGCTATTACTTGAAGGATTGTGCCACCTTTGTATTTATTTGTACTGGGCTAAGCCCAATTGTTTGTTTTCTAATAAGTTGGTCGGGCAGTGGCCCAAGTAGTTGAGTGGACTACCAATTTTACCCTTGTATATATATAGCTTTTAGAATACAGATGTAAGGAACGATGGATATTTTCTGAAAGAGAATGTACAGATGCTTCTCGATTCCTCTCTCACTTTCTCTTAAACCCTAGTTACTTTTCTTCAAATCTCTCGATCTACAAATGTTTACAAAATTCTATATATTCTTTAGTCTTTACAACAAAAAAAGAGGACAAAAATATATGAAAAGGGTGTCCGATGTGCATCTCAAATTGTACGCTGAGAAATAAATAAAAAAATGTGTTTACTATAACAAGAAAATCGAAAATTTTATTTTCTGAATTTTTTTCTATAAAATGTATTTTGGGTGTTAATCTTTCGAAAACAGCCTCTCTATGCCTTCGGGGGCAGGGGTAAGGTCTGCGTACACACTACCCTTCCCAGACCACATTAGTGGGATTTTACTGGGTTGTTGTTGTTGTAGTATTTTGTGTGTTAACTGTTAAGTAGTGAAAAACGTTCTTCGATTTTTTTATTGAAGATTTATAATAAATATTAACAAATTCGATAGTAGTATTTTTTCTGAGTTTTTTGAGTATTAAAGAATGGAAAAAATGAAGAATGAAGTTGTCACACTATCAGGTTCAGAGGCGAATACCAAATTCAAAATCAACAGGTTCTAACTTTTAATATGTTTAGCTTTATACTCATTATATTTTTAGAGTTATGAGTTCATACATGCTATTTGTTGCAATTTTAAATTCAGATGAACCCGGTACCAAAGAACTGGAACCGCCACCGATCAGGTACCAAAGGACTGGAACCGCCACTGATCAGGTTAGTTATTAAGTAACTATGAGCTATTAATTTTAATTATAAACATTAATTGGCAATCTTATAAAAATGAGTGACATGTTATACTAGATTAAGCTATAAGAAATCTGTATATTATCAAAGTATATAACTTAAATCGATCAAAATAGGTTTGGCCCGGCCCCTTTCCCCACTCTCAATGGGCTCCACCCCAAACAAGAAAAGTCGCAGTGTGCTGCTTTGATATTAAGGATGCACACCAAACACCAAGATATATTTTCCATGCAATTCATTTTTGTTTGGCCATTTAACACTGTTGGATGGCAGAGGAAAAAGTCTTCTATAAAGTTTACATTACTGCAATTTGAGCAGGTTTGTTCATTCTCCACTTTTGTGCAAATTGCACCTAGAGAAGAAGATAACAAGTCTCCATATGTAGCATCATCTCTCTAGACAAATGTTACACTATATAAGAAGCACTACATGTGGCATAATTTCTTGCATCACTCCTCTGCCTCGAACTAAAACTATCAAAAATGAAACCATTTGGCTTTCAATTTGCAGCTATCCTTCTGTTATTGCTTGATACTATTATGACACTACAAACACAAGGAGCTTATGTTAAACCTCAGCGAGTCACGTGCTATAAACGTTACAGCAAATGCTATCGCAATACATAACTTGCCCTTCTGAGTGCCCTGAAGTTCACCCGAAAGATCCCTATGCTAAAGAATATTTTCTTGATTGTTACTCTCCCAAATGTGAAGCAGTATGTAGAAGTAAGAATTTTCAACTCATTCCATTTGTCACTAATATCAAGCAAAATTTGAGAAGCTTAGCAATTTTTGACATTTTTTGGTTGCAGAAGTAGTAATTGTAGGGAAATGACACCGAAAATAACAACAATAATAATAATACTACAATAAAATGATTTGTGAGCGGAAATACACCAACTGGCTTGAGTCGTGCTAGGCACTTTCCTAAGAAACTATTTCAGCAATGTGAAATGTTTTCCCAGGATTAAACAAGTCCATCTCCATTTATTTAGAGGATACAGGAATCAGCAAAATTAAATAATAAATCCAGCAAGTTGGAAGAGAAAGAGCAACTAATATCTTATGCCAATCAAAATATTATAAAAGAAGAAATTAGAAAGAGAGGGACGTATAGGAAGGAAAGAAGATAGAAGTATTTCTTCTTTGCTAATGATTAGCTTTTCTTGGTGTTTGATGATTGAAGAATGATGGCCTAATCATTGCTATATATAGGCCTAAGAAAAGTTTCTACACAAGACAAGTGTTCTACTTACTTGTCAAATTTTCTTCATGCAAGATGACACTTGGACAAAATAAGCCATTTGTTCATAGCTTCTAGAAGGCTTGCCACATGTAAAAACTCTTTACATGCATATTGACATTTGGTTTAAGGCATAATACTTGGACTCATTTATTTTGAAAACGGAAAAGGCCTAAAAATGCCACTCAACTTTCAGAAATGGTCTATCCATGCCATCCGTTAAAAAAATACTCATTTCATGCCACGACCGTTACACATTTGGCCCATCCATGCCATTATTGACTAACAGCTCAATTTTTTTATTTTTTTAATATTTATAACACCCACATTTCCACGTGTCCTGTTGTTATTGGTCCGAATTAACCCATGCCCCACTTAATTTTAACCTTGGTTAGGTCTACCTACCCAAACCCGACTCGGTTAAAACATACCCAAATCAATAACCCAACCCAAACTCTTCATACCAAATCCCCTTCTCTCCGGTCATCTTCCCCAAAAGGTGCTGGCAAAGAAGTAATTCAGAGAAGAAAGAAAAGAAGTTTCCGCCGTCATTATCGTCCTTAAACCAAGATGGAAAGCCAAATTTCTTCATGCGTGCGGTGAGAAAAGATGGAAGGTTAGAGTTATGGCTGTCCAACGGGACGGGCCGGCCCGTCCCGTCCCGCATCCCGTCCCGGTCCCGTCCCGTCCCGTCCCGTCCCGTTTCAAGTTAAATGGGATGGGCCATTGTTAAACGGGACACGAGATGGGACGGGACGGCCATTTCGTCTCGTTTGTCCCGTCCCGTTTCGTCCCGTTTCGTCCCGTCCCGTCCCGCGTCCCGCCAGTTTTTTTTTAAAAAACTAGCCGTTGGGCAACGGCTTAAATGGCAAAAATAGCCGTTGCCAACGGTCCAAACAGCCCCTACACTCCCAAAACACCCCCTAAGTTTATTAAATTACACTTTGGCCCTATTTTCTACTATAAATACCCCCCATTCTTCTTCATTTTTTCCCACAAAAAATCAATCTTCTCTCTCAAATCTCTTACATTCTAATATTCTATCTATATTCTATATTATTCTCTCAATTTTGTTACTATCAAGTATCAAATATCAACTATCAAGTATCAAGTGATATCTTTCAAGTTTCAACTTTCAAGTATTTGGGCAAATTTTTTGGAGCAACTTTCAAGCTTCAAATTAATTCGTCAAGTATTTGGAGCAATATTTCGGGCAATTTCTTCAAGTTTCAATATTTAATCACGGTGCACTCGTTCCATCTCCTAATTTTAATATATAATTTTTGCGTATCATTTTAGTGCTTAATTTTTGTGTTTACTTTACGTGTTATATTTTCGTATTTCATTTGTGTGTTTAATATTTGTGTTAGCTTTTTTAATTTAGTTTCGTATTTAAATTATGGCACCTAAAAATGTATTTGGTATTTTTAAAAAAAGTAGTAAAAAAAGTAGTAAAGGTGAAAGTAGTAGTAATCCTAATCCTAACCCTTCTCCTAGACCCTCTAGAGTTAGAAAGCATATTGATGAAATGACTCATGTTGATGAAACTTCATTTTCCCAACCCCCCACATTTTATGATGTTCATGTCAGAGAACAATTAGATCATGAACAATTAGATCTAGCCGTTGCAAACTTTAAAAACATAGTAATTTTCAAAAAACTAGACGTTTTTTTATAAAAATAAAATACACTTAAGGCCCACGAACCCGTCCCGTCCCGTCCAGTTCCGTCCCGTCCCATCCCGCCTCATCCCGTTTGTTAGCGGGACGGGATGGGACGACCGTTTCGTCCCGTTTGTCCCGTCCCGCCACCGTCCCGCTTAAATGTCGTCCCGTCCCTTCCCGTCCCGTTAATTTCGTCCCGTCCCGTCCCGTCCCGTCCCGTTGGACAGCCATAGTTAGAGTTGACAGAGGTGAAAATTGATCGGTCCGAAACTCTCCTTGCTTCTGGCCAAGATAGACGACTGAAATTACATCTCATTCGTGATGAAGAAGAAGAAACAGAAGAGGAACACGAAGATTTCCCTCTGGACGATGAAAAAAAGATGATTGAAACAATTCAAGAAAATGATGAAGAAATACTTGAAGAAGAAGAATAAGAAGAAGACAAGGTTGCAGACTGGAAGTTTCCAGCGACAAGCGGTGGCAGTGGAGATGGTGTTCGGAGAAATTCCCATGTCTAATTTCTGGAACTGGAAAGGGGGGATTTGGAATGGCTTGGGTTGGGTTTGGTTGGGGGTGGGTTGATTAATGGGGTAATAAGTTAATCGGGGTTGGGTTAATTCGGACGAATGAGGACATTATACGTGGAAATTCTGGGGTTTAAAAAAATTTAAAAAAAAGAATTTTGTGCCGTTAGTTCATTAATGGCATAGGTGAGCCATATGTGTAACGGTAGTGGCATGGAATGAGCATTTTTTTAACGGATGACATGGATAAACCATTTTTGAAAGTTGAGTGGCATTTTTAGGCCTTTTCCGTTTTGAAAATACTACCACAGTAATATCTGTTACATTGTATAAACTAGTGAATGTTCATTTGTATTTACAGAACGAAAACCAAATTGTGATGGACCTGGTGCAGCTTGTTACGATCCTCGTTTCATAGGTGGAGATGGGATTGTTTTCTATTTCCATGGCAAAAAAGATGAGCATTTCAGCCTAATTTCAGATGTCAATCTTCAAATAAATGCTCGTTTCATTGGCCTTCGTCCTACTGGCAGAACACGAGATTTTAAATGGATCCAAGCTTTAGGCCTCATATTTGGCTCACATAACTTCACTCTAGAAGCCACAAAGGCAGAATATTGGGATCAAGAAGCTGATCACTTAAAATTCACATATGATGGGATGAGTTTTAATGTTCCAATAGGCCATTCATCGGTCTGGAATTCCCCTGATGAAAATCTTGAACTTGAAAGGACCTCAGTAACAAATAGTGTAAGAGTTACAATTCAAGAAATAGTGGAAATCTCAGCCAATGTTGTTCCTGTGACAGAAAAAGACGACGCTATACATGGTTATCAAATTCCTAAAAATGATAGCTTTGCTCACTTAGAAGTGCAATTCAGGTTCTTTGGTTTGTCCCCAAAAGTTGAAGGCATTCTTGGCAGGACTTACGAGCCAAGTTTCAAGAATCCAGCCAAGCCAGGGGTCGATATGGCGGTTGTTGGCGGTGATGACAAGCAGAGGCGGATGCAGTGTACAACCTACGGGTTCAACTGAACCCATAACTTTTGACGCGGAGTAAAATTTCTATGTAAAAATTTCATTAAAATTGTAAAAATAGTAGATATGAACCCATAACTTTAAAAATATAATGGGTTAAATATTAAAAACCTTAAAATTGAACCCATAAGATTTAAATCCTGGATTAGCCTCTGATGACAAGTACAAGACTAGCTCACTTCTATCAGCTGACTGCAACTCTTGTGTTTTCACTCCTGGAAAAATGTTTGCTGAGAGAGATTTGGCATTAATGGACTATGGTTCTTTGGACTATACTGGTAGAGGTATTGATGGTGGAAAAGGAATTGTGTGCAAGAAATGAATTTTTTGTCTTATTAATCACATAATAAAAGAAAGGAAGCCAGCCAAATATGGCTATCCAATTAGTACAAGTTCAATTCTTATGTTTTATGCTACTAATAAGTAATGTAACAGTTTGAATTCAGCTATGTTTGTTCCCATCAATGCCTTGTTTATCTGATGTCAAATTTTTAGTTTGCTCTGGTGTTTTATGCTAGTAATATAGTTATAGCACGTTATTACTTTATTTTACAACTTATTATATTAGGCTTGATATGGTGAGTTACTTGTTTTAATTCAGTTTAACTCGATAGTACAAATTTTCACAAACTAAAGTAAATTCAGCTTAACGAATGAATGTTGAATACTACTCAAAAGATTTAAGGGATTTTGATAAAACAAAAACTAAAAAGGGCATAATAAATTGTCTTCGGCAAAGAAAAGAAGTTATCGCGAAAAAACAATTATAGAATCATGAGTCATGCATCACACCATATTTTTCTTTTTCAATCCTAGATTTAGTGTACTTAATCATATTTTCTTTTATGTTCCTTTTGACAAGTAATAAAGCTTTGAATTTAATCATCGGTAAAACTTCCTTTTCACGCCTTAGAAAAATTAAAACTTCTTTTTCTTCCATTTAATATACTCCTAGTACTTAGCACCAGTGACGAGATTTCTCAAGAAAGGAAAAAAAAAATTATCAAGTGTGGGGCCAAGGGGCGTCCCTTCCATAAAGCAAGTAAAGCAACTGCTTTAGCCCCACATTTATAAGGGCCCCATTTTTTGTTACACCTAATAGGTTATGCGTAAGTTTAAAAAAAGGATCTGTGAAGTGAAAAAAAATTAATTTCTTTCTTTAACAGGTATAGAGAAGAAAGATTTGCAACTGCTATGATTTCTGCCAAGAAAATTGCACTTGAAATGAATATCGAACCCGAATTTTGTATGAAACGTATGATATATAGGAAGTAACAATTGATGAGAATGATCATAATAAAATCTCAAAATCTTTCGAAGAATCCTTTGGAGTTGATTACTTTATACATTTAGACAAGTTTTTTTTTCACTTCAAAATAGATTTGAACAATTCGAAGCATATGAAAATATTTTTGATTTTCTATTTAGCGATAAAAATTAAGATCACTAGATGATGAAAATATTAAAAAATATTTCCTTAGTCTTGATTGTTCCTTAAAGCATAATAATCAATTCAATATTGATGGTTTGAATTTATTTTCGGAATTAGAAATATTAAGAAAATAGTACAATTAGAAGATAACAGTCTAATTGATACACTCGGTCAAAAAAATTGATTCTTTTTCCAATGCCTATATTACTTATGGAATAATATTAATAGCTCTTGTTTCCGTCGTTTCATAATAAAGAAATTTTCAAAATTAAAATTATAAATCTCACATATGATCAACAATTAAATTGATTAGTTATATTGTCAATTAAGAAAGACTTATTAGGAATTATTGATTATAAGAAAATTATTAATAATTTTGTATCTAAAGAACGCTAGAAATATAGACTTCAAATAAATAATTAATTTAAAAAAATAAAGTCAAGGCCCCTCACAAAGTTTGGCTTTAGGCCACAAAACTCGTCGGCCCGCCTCTGTGTGGGGCCAGAATGACACGTAGAGAGTATTGCAAAAACTCAATTATTGAATATGCTTTAGACAATTGGACAATCTTATCATAAACTTGTTTTCTGAAATTGATTACCCAATCAAATTAACTTTCTATTATTTAAATAGAAGTTTGAAACTACCGCGTTTCTTAACTCAATTACTCAACTAATTTGATTCTGAATATAGTACATCACTTAGTTCAACCACTCAGTTCAATACCATTCCTAGGGTTTATTCCACCTTAACATCGTGTCATTCTTGATCTTGAAGCTCCAAAAACACTCCTATGCAACTGGTACCTTTGATTTTTCCTTTTATTTATTTAGTTCTTTTTTTATTGTATATGTACCTTTAAACTACGCAGAATCATTTTCTTTTCTTAATTTTTTCACAGCTTGTGTAATTTAATTGGAGGAGATGGGCGGTTTTGAGCTAATATGGTTTGTAAGAGTAACTGTTATACTAATGATGGTTCCAAAGATTCTTGGTTGGGGAAAAGAAGGACACTATGTTATCTGCAAAATTGCTGAGGTAACTGAAGTTCTTTTTCTTTTATTACTATTTTGATGACCATTTTTTTTCCTCTTCTGTCATGTACTTTGAGTCAATTCTTGAAGAGATTGAATGTTTGGATAAAAGGGTGTTTAATATTTGTTAACTGTTTATGGATTTATTCATAAAGGTTGAATCTTTATTTACTTGTAGGATCTTGTATTGACTACTTATTTGATTTTGTATTTGGCATTTGCCTGAATACTTTGAGTCTTTTGAGAGGTTTTATGGGTGTCCATCCGTTGTTGCAGATGATAGTTTGTAAGGAAATGCAAGAGAAGAAAATAGCAAAATAGAGAGGAAAAGATCGTTCTCATTAGTTCATCAATGCTTTATAATTTTGACAACAATTGGATATGAACAGTGTAGTAGTAATCTGGAACAGCAGGACATTATTGAAATTACAATCATAACAAACTGAACTAGGGTGCTAAAGAAAATAAAAAAGGAAATTGGGACTACACTGTCATTGATGGAAACTTTGACATACTATTCCGGAAGCTCATGGTACTATCCACTACATAGTTTTGCTAAAATCATCTGATTTGGAGGTTGCTTGATCTGGCAATTATCTAGTGACAGAGAATGTAATGTCCCACTATACAATCAAATTTTCAACCAAGAAGGATCTTTTCTAATCTAGGTCTCTTTTCAACATAATATTTCATGTGTCAAATGTGATATTTCTAGGAAGTAGTGTCGATATCAGAGAATTCAGGGCCTCCATTTGGTTTTTGCCTTTTCATATTTACCCCCTTTTTAATTCAGTTTTGTTGATGTTCTAAAATAGATAGTCTTTGTGTGCTTCAACTAATCAGGTACTGGATAAAGATTCTGGTTAGACATTCCGATAAACTTGTTTGGTTGAAGCATATATTACATTGATTGATTTTATCTCAAATTTGACACTGCACTTCAAATTGGATAAAGTCTTAAGTACTTTTCTTTTAGTTTAGTGTTTAGAATGTCAAGGAAGTAACATGGAAAAGGATCGACAAATTTTTTTTAAAACATTTTTGGTCGAGCGAGCTCTTTAATTGGAAGTTAATGTGAATCTCTTGGGCCTTTCAGGAATATCTAACAGAAGATGCTTTGGCTGCAGTCAAAGAGTTACTCCCAGATCAAGCTGAAGGTGATCTTGCAGCTGTCTGCTCCTGGGCTGATGAGGTTAAGCACCACTACCCGTACTACCGCTGGAGTTCTCCATTACATTATGTTGATACACCTGATTTCTTGTGCAATTACAAATATTGCCGTAAGTGAAACTACGTATAATTGCTTCTATATAAATATTTGTTGATTTTTGGTTCATGTTTAGCTATTCATCTTGGTATCATGACTTACTCCCTAGAAATCAAATGAAAAAAGAAGTACAGTAAAAGTTCTATAAGTCGTGTCTGCATTTCCTATTGTTACTTGGTGCACTGAAGTCAAAGTAGCTCAACCTGATCCAGCATTTCATAGTTGACATTTTTTCTGTTATAACAATGAACCCTGATATGACATATTAAGATAAATCTTCTAATGCTGCAGTTTTGCATCTTAGCTTTGATCTGTTAATAACCTTTGGTCTAGCAAGTTTCCCATGGAAACTGATCTTTTACCTACTTTATGATAGGAGACTGCCATGACGGGCATGGACACAAGGACAGGTGCGTTACAGGAGCAATATACAACTACTCAATGCAACTTTCACAGGGATACTATGATTTGAATTCAGAAAAATGTGAGGAAGGATACCCCCCCCCCCCACCCCCCCCCCCCCCCCCCCGGGTTATTGATGCATTTATTGGACTGGAACTAATTAGTTTTAGTGACAGACAACTTGACTGAAGCGCTTATGTTCTTGTCTCATTTTGTTGGTGATGTACATCAGGTCAGCTCACTTGTCCTGGAACCTTGGTGTATGTAACTAAATAAACATAAATGTATGAGTCTTCATATAAACGTTTGGAACTATTGATAAGTTTCTTTTTGTTTTAAAAACTTGCTAAACAAAAGTTTCTTTTAGTCTTAAATAACAATGTACATACTGCTATACCTCTTGTGTACAAATACACCACATAACTGATGAAGAAGTTATCCACGGTACACGGAATTGAACCATTGGCAATGCCATCATTAATTTTCTTTTCATAAACCAGTTGTTTGTTTACCTCCTATCGTGCGGATGTCTTGATTATGATCATGAGACAGGATTACTGATTTAAAAAATTATGACCGTGAGGCAAATTTCACCAAATCCTAAGCTTGTACAGCATATATTTGATTTTTTTTTTTTTTAACTTACATCCAAATTTGAGTGGTGATCAGGGAAAAAAAGGTCCTGAAAGCTAAACTTAGTTTTGCCTTATTTTCTTTTCTGTGTGCAGCCTCTACATGTTGGTTTCACTGGAGATGTTGGTGGAAACACTATAGTAGTCCGTTGGTACAGGAGGAAGACTAATTTGCATCATGTAGGTCGTGAGTTTCTTTCGAGTATCAATTCGTTCTGATCTCATTTTGTTATTTGTGGTTTGAATTATTTCCTAGTATTTTTAGGAAACCCATAGTCCCTATAGTTTTAGGAAAACCCATTGTCCTAATAGATTTGGGAAAGGAAAACCTATGGTCAATGTCAAATTGGGAAACCTTTCTCTTAATATGTTTGGGACCTTTTGGGATCTATATATAGGGGTTGTAGTTGGGGATTCTATAGATTGTATTGTGCTTTTCTTCTCATTCATAGAGAAAACTCTCTCTGCTTTTGCCCGAGGATTAGGCTTAGCCGAACCTCGTTAAATCCTTGTATTGATTTTTTTTTCTCTATTTGCTTTGTGTGTGATTGTGTGCTAGTTAACCCACGATATTCCGCAACAATTGGTATCAGAGCAAGGTTCGGGTTTCTACATATAATCTAGGGTTAAGATGTCTTCATCATCTTCAACAAAGTACGAAGTAGAGAAATTTGACAGGGGTTCTAGTTTCAGTCTATGGAAGATTAGGATGAAATCGTCCCTGGTGTTACAAGGGTTATGGAAGGCAATTGATGAGGATTTTCCTGAAGAGATGAAGGAGACAGAGAACGCAGACCTGAAGGAGAGGGCTTTGAGTGCGATCTTCATGAGCTTTACAGATAGCGTTCTTCGGGAAATTGCTGAAGAAACTTCTGCAGCAACGGCATGGAAGAAGCTGGAAAATCTATATTCTAAGAAATCGCTAACAAACGGCCTCTACCTGAAAAAGAGGTTATACAATCTCCGTATGAATGAAGGTACATCTGTTAAAACTTACATTGATGAGTTTAATTCAATTATAATGGACCTAAAGATTGTGGATATCAAAATTGAGAGTGAGGATCGGGCCTTGATTGTGTTATGTTCTTTACCACCGTCTTATGATACTTTTGCCGATACGTTGCTATATGGGAAAGACAACATTTCACTAGAAGATGTTAGTAATGCACTGAAATCTAAAGAGTTGAAAAAGAGCTTTCCAGACAGCAGAATTGAGGGCGAGAGTCTTGTGATTAGAGGAAGAACACTACAAAAAGACTTTAACAGGAAAAAGTTAACCGCCAAATCAAAGTCTGGAGCAAGGAAACAACACTGTTATGAGTGCGGGGAGCAAGGTCACTACAAGAGAGATCGTCCTAAGCTGAAGGAGAAAAGAGGAAAGCAAAAAATAGATAATTCGGCAAATATTGTTGACACTGGCAATAATTCTGATGATAGTGACCATGCAGGGGAAGTCTGTGCTGTGAGTTCTAGTCATGGGCGGAATTCTTGGGTTCTTGATTCTGGTGCTACTTTCCACATGTGTCCACACAAGAATTGGTTTGCAACTTACAATGAATTGAGTGGGACTATCTATATGGGAGATGATAATCCATTACCAGTAGAGGGGGTTGGTAACATCAAATTGAGAATGTTGGACGGAATTATCTGAAACATTGAGTGTTGGCATGTTCCTCAAATAAAGAGAAATTTGATTTCTCTTTCGACTTTGGATGATCAAGGGTATAAATTTCACTCCGAGAATGGAATACTTAAAGTGTATAAAGGCTCCATGGTACTCATGAAGGATAAACTACATTCTAAATTTTATCATCTTTAGACTAGTGTAGTTGAAGGGGAAGCTGCTGTAGCTTCTGGGAAAAGTGATCTGAATCAGTCTCAGTTGTGGCACTTGCGACTTGGCCATATGAGTGATAATGGATTGTCTTTGTTGAGTAAGCAGAATTTGCTAAATAGGTACAAAAATCAAGTTTTGAATTTTTGTGAGCATTGTGTGTTTGGTAAACAGACAAGGGTAAAGTTCATCAAGAAGGCCGAGCACAAGATCACAGACAAGTTAGATTATATACACTCTGACTTGTGGGGTCCAAACATAGTTCTCTCCAAGAATGGTGCCAGGTATTTTATGACTTTGATTGATGATTACTCAAGGATGGTGTGGTGTATTTTCTGAAAACAAAAGATGAGGCATTTTCGACATTTGTTAAATGGAAGACGATGGTTGAGAGGCAGACGGAAAGAAAAGTTAAGTGCCTTCGAACTGACTATGGGTTGGAATTTTGCAATTTTGAGTTCGATAATTTCTGCAGCAGGGAGGGCATAGTGAGACACCGCACTTGTGTCGGAACACCACAACAAAATGGTGTTGCAGAACGTATGAATAGAACGCTTTGTGATAGGGCACGAAGCATGCTTTCACACTCATGTGTTAGCAAAGATTTTTGGGCTGAAGCAATCAATACAACTTGTTATTTGGTCAACAGATCTCCATCCACAGCTATTGAGTTCAAAACGCCTTTTGAGGTATGGTCGGGTTCGCCTTCTGATTATTCAAATTTAAGGATATTTGGTTGTCCTGCTTATGCTCATGTGAGGGATGGAAAACTTGAGCCGAGGGCAAAGAAGTGCATATTTCTAGGGTATGCAACTGGAGTAAAAGGTTATAGGTTATGGTGCACAGATCAAAAGACTCCAGGGCTAATTATTAGTAGGGATGTAACATTCAATGAATCTGCCTCACTAGACAGTCAGAGGGAGAAGGCAATAGCAGAAACAAATCGTGGTGTCAGTGACCGCATAGAGCTAGAAATTGAATCTCCACTAGCTCAGCCCAGTAGTTCTAAAGTAGAGGAAGTGGAGGGGGTACAAAATATTGATCAAAATGATAATGTTGATGCATCTGCGCAACAACAACCATATAGCATTGCAACAGGCAGAGAGAAGAGAGTGATCAACCGAAAGCAAAGGTTTGCAAACGTAGTGGATGGGAATCTTCTTGGATATACGAATCCAATGGGATTTGCTTTGGCAGTTGCAGAGACCGTTGATGCATTTGAGTGTTATAGCTACTCAAAAGCTATTCAGAGTACAGAACCAAATCGACGGATTAGTGCTATGGCTAAAGAGATTGAGTCTCTTAACAAGTTTAGGCGTTGCCTAGACTTGGTTGATGTGTGCGGCAATGGATAGAGCCCTTGCGAGGGCTGAGGGCAAGGTAGAGAGACGTTGTTCCTGTTGATGAAGAGAATTCAAGCCAAGGGGAAGATTTGTTATTTGTGGCTTGAATTATTTCCTTGTATTTTTAGGAAACTCATAGTCCCTATAGGTTTAGGAAAACCCATTGTCCTATATGTTTGGGGCCTTTTGGGATCTATATATAGGGGTTGTAGTTGGGGATTCTACAGATTGTATTGTGCTTTTCTTCTCATTCATAGTGAAAAACTCTCTCTGCTTTTGCCCCGAGGATTAGGCTAAGCCGAACCTCGTTAAATCCTTGTGTTGATTTTTCTTCTCTATTTGCTTTGTGTGTGATTGTGTGCTAGTTAACCCACGATATTCCGCAACACATTTTTTTGGGTCACTGAATAAAATTGTTGAGGTGTAACATCTTCGAGCAGATTTATTCATTTCGTGTTACTATTAAATATACAAAATATTTATCATTTATAGTCCCTTTCGTTTGAAATATATTTAGATGGTACCTTCTTTCTACCTCTCGAATTACGTATTCACTTTCTCTACTCTGAAAACAAAAGGCAAGTTCTGAGCGTGTTTGCCTCTTCTTAGATTTTAACTGTCAAATGATACTAGAGAAGTAGTATATGCATCTTAATCTGTATGAGCATAAGAGAAGAGGTGTATCTTGAAATTTAAACTATTTATGTGAACCATGCACAAATTAGATATCTGTTTAGAAACAGTCACTGTAACTTCTTGAATTTACTTCATTCAGGTATGGGATACCATGATTATTGAATCCGCATTGAAGACATACTACAAATCTGACCTCACGTTAATGATACAAGCTCTTCTGAGAAACATCACTGTAAGTTTTAGTTGAGTCTTCATACAAAGTATTAAGTATCTATTCGTTAGAGATATGACCTTTACATTTCTAAAGGTGAAGTTGGAAATTGTTATATTGTGCATGAATTGTGGGAGGATTTCATCATCCCAGTGCCACAGTGCTCACTGAAAAGAGTCTCACACTCTGTTTTATTCTCTTAAAGAAAATATTACGATCCTTTCAGCATAAACCGAGTCTCTGAAATCGTAGTCAAAATCTACTTCACATGGATTCCACTTTCTGATCCAGCAATATGTAACATATTGTTTTCCCTAGCTTATCTAGAAAATCTTTCTGCAATATATATGTAAATGGAGATAGTTTAGCAGAGAAAATTAAATTAAAACAATTCTTTCCCGCCAAATGATGTTTTCTTTTCAAGAAATTAGATGAATGTTACAAAATGGATGTTCAACCACTATCTCGAAGGGGAGTTGCTTCGGTGACTGGAAGTTCCTCAACAGCATGTAATTGAGATCTCTACCATGCCTCTTCAAGTTCATGCAATTTTTGTTTTGTTTTGATTTTTGAATGTGCAGAAAGCACCAACTCTCGAACTTGTTAAGCTCAAAATTTAGCAGTTTGAGTATGTCTCTTTTCACTAGCTTCTCAGGACCTGGAGAAGACATTGTGTTCTTGATGCTTGTCAAAAGAAAAGAGACGGTTTAATTGTTGATCCTGTCTTCTATTCTCTTAATTCCGTCATCATTTGTAATTTATGTATTTGTAACTGGAAATAGGATGAATGGTCCGATGATGTTCCATCTTGGGAAAATTGCAAGAAGATGGTCTGTCCTGACCCGTAAGTTATTCTTTTTCTTTTCCTTTTGGTCCCTTAGAACCTGCATCCCGTTCTCCCGCCCTCTTTTCTTTGTGGATTACGGTGTTTTGATCTTTGACTTCTCAATATATGGTCAGAGCAGAGCTAGATGATTTTTATTTCTTGTGTGGAGAATCTCATATGCGATGTAAAAGCTGTTAGTTAAGGTAAGGTAAATATTATTAAAAAAGTGGCACCAAGTAGGTGTAGTGGTGTGTGCATTACAAAAAGCAAAACCTCAAGACCTTACTCATGTAAGGCATTGAAGAATTCTATCAATATATCCACATCAATTACATTTGTCATCTTGCACCAGTATGCTAATGTAGAGATACAATTTTTTGTAAGTATTTATTTATGAGTTCTTGTCTTCAAGGATTATCGAGTCTCGCATTATAGGGGTGTGATCCTTCCAACGTACGTACATACATACATATATATAAAAACAGCGCACTACTTTGAAGAACATGCTTTTACAGGTATGCTTCTGAAAGTGTCCGTTTGGCCTGCAAATTTGCCTACAGAAATGCAACTCCGGGAAGCACTTTGGGAGGTAAAAACTGATCTCTGTGGTCTTCTTTCACTTTCTAACGTTTATTTGAATGACATGCTTGACATTCATAAAGATCCAAAATTATATTGGAAAACCCTTTAAATCTTAATCGTCCGAGTAGATCAGTAAAAGGTTAAAGACGAAGTTTCTTTATAAACAAGTTTTGCTTCTTAATCTGACTGTCATCAGAGAAAGCCTTTCTTTGTGGCTCTGACTATGGGAAAACCCAACTTAGAAGAAAATATTCAGTCATGCTATGGTATGTAATAATTGAGCTCTTGACGCTGTAATGAAATTTAAATTGACAATTATCAACCAATTCTTGAACGTGCTGTTACGTGATGTTGGGAAGTCCTTTTTGCCCTGATTGATAATAATTAGACTGATGTGTATATTTTTAGTAGTTGTCGTCCTTATCTCTTCACTATTATTACATGATCTTGCTTTGCCTTTAGATAGGTCCATTTTCTTAACTTGTCTCTACAAAAACTACCTATACATGTGTTGATCGATATGTGCATGGAACGATGGAAAGCCTAGCCATGTACAGTTACAGTCTTTCTGTAACAGTAATTAGCTGACATCGGCCAAGCCTCCATAGGCATCACTAAAAATTACACATGACTATATTCAGTATAATGCCATGTCTCTTAGTTCACTAATCTTCAATTATCTGTTTGTTGCCTAGACGATTACTTCCTTTCTCGGCTTCCTGTAGTGGAGAAGAGGTTAGCGCAAAGTGGGATCCGCTTGGCCGAAGTTCTAAACCGAATTTTCAGTAAGCAACCACTTGCTGCACAATGAAGATTACAGGGAAGTAATGAAGATAAACTGCAGAAGAAAGTCAAAAGTAGGGGACCACGCAATGCAACTTCCTTCATAACTTGGAGTTTCCCTCACGTCAAGAAATGAAGCCTACCTAAAATGCCTTATAAGTCAACCATTACTTAAAAAAGTGTAATAAAATGTACCTTTAAATGTACAACTAGTCACCACATGTGATAGATGCTGCAGGCAACATTAGAATATGCTCTATGTTGCTTTTATGAATAATCTACTTCTATTTACTTAAGATAGGAGGAACATTTAGCTTGTACACAATAACAACTATATTGAACATTTTGTATATATAGAACAAGCTCATCTTAGTGGGACATTTCTGTTTCTTGCTACCAGTCTAAGTAATAACTCCATTTTTACTTCTTTAAGGATGTTGAGGTTAACTTCATTAAGCAGTATTTTCTTTTTCTGTCTTGCTTTTATCACCCAACCTGGTGTTAAAGCATGGAGCAAAGAGGGTCATATGATGACTTGTCAGATCGCCCAGGTATACATGTATATAAGATTTCTTGATATTCATTAAGCAAGACAAAAATTTTAATTCTCCTAATTCTTAAATGTCAATTTAATTCTGTTAACGTAAATATTTTCTTCAAATAAGAAGAGTTATTTCATGTGATAATAGGACCTGTTGAATGATGAGGCAGCTCATGCAGTTAAGATGTTGTTGCCGGAATATGTTGACGGCGACTTATCGGCACTCTGCGTATGGCCGGACCAAGTCCGGCATTGGTATAAATATAGGTGGTCAAGTCCTCTACACTTCATTGATACCCCTGATAAAGCTTGCAACTTTGACTATGATAGTAAGTCGAATGCTTACATCAAAAATGTGATGTCTTTTTCTCTTTTTTCACATTTTGAACCTGTAATATTATTACTTGGGCCATGAACTCATAGTATTATTTTGTATGGTGAAAAGGGGACTGTCACGATCAACATGGAGTGAAGGATATGTGTGTTGCTGGTGCAATTCAGAATTTTACCACTCAGCTCTCTCATTACCGAGAGGGAACTTCTGATCGTCGATGTAAGAATCAAAATAGTAAACTTTTTTATACTGTCGGTAAACAAAACTGAAACTCGAGAGAACCTAAAAGTAACTAATTTTACCCCATGGAGATTGATGTTCAAGAGCTTGGTCACATTTTCTCGATTCAGTTATGATTTGTTTTAATTCGACTTTTGGGGTTTGATAATTACAGATAATATGACAGAGGCCTTGTTATTCTTGTCACATTTCATGGGAGATATTCATCAAGTATGCACTAACTCTTTTTGGCGTTGGAAACTTCAATTTGAACGTTACATAATTGATAGCAGCTTACGATTTTTTTATTACAAAATAACTTGTTCCCTTGTGGTTTTTGTGATTTCAGCCATTGCATGTTGGCTTTACAAGTGACGCAGGAGGAAATACTATTGATTTGCGCTGGTTTAGGCACAAATCAAACTTGCACCATGTAAGTATGTATATTAGTAGAGCCTGATCCATGATTTAAAATTAGTGAGTTCAAAACTATGGATACGATTTATTATATACAAAATTTGTACATGTACAGATTAGTATGATCTAAAGTCATTATGTTAAGCTTAAATCCGGCTATGACAATAAGATAAGAAGCAACTCTATATATACTGTAATTATCAAAAAAAAAATATTAATGTTTTGTATTCTTTGTATAAAAAAAAAAATTGATGGTATATATAGGTGTGGGATAGAGAGATCATTCTGACAGCTGCAAAAGACTACTACGCAAAGGATGTAGACCTTCTTGAAAAAGACATTGAAGGAAACTTCACTGACGTAAGAACTTTGTCTAGATTAAAATTTTCATATAGAATAATAATTTTATTTGTAAGATTGATGGGGTGAACAAACATACTCAGGGAATCTGGTCCGATGATCTTGCTTCCTGGAGGGAATGTGGCAATCTCTTTTCCTGTGTCAACAAGTGAGTTCTTCCTCCTTTTTGTTTTTCAGTTTATCGCTCAAATAACTTATTTTCTACTAATGGTGAGTTGTTTAAAATTTCTCCACCCTTAACTAAAGGTCTTAAGTTCGTGCCCTAAACTAAGAATGGAAAACCTTTGGCAAGGGATTGATTTACCCCCTTTAGTAGGTTTATCCATCGCAAATCCAAATTAATCGAGCCAATATGCTTCAGAAATTAGATGATAAACCAAAGAAGAAACTTACTTTCTTCTGCAATTATTCCATGTCATTTTGTGTAAATGAAAATGAGTCACCAAAATCTTGTTAAGGTGTGCCCAATTTTGTCTGGGTCAGGGTCTCAACATAGTTGCTTCATTTTAGGTCGCGCCCTTGACCCCTGATTGAATCTGTATGCCGAAGATATAGACAGCATATATGAATCTTTAGAGATTTAAAAATAGAATTCATAAAAAAAAAGTATTTTTTAAAATGACTGCTATTTGGGATGGGAGGAGTATAAAAAAACACTGAATTTGTCAGTGTAAATGAATATTGACTCTATTAATGCGATTTAATCTACTGTAGAAGGTTATTCGCTTTATTTTTTCAAGTTGTGATTCCATTGATTACGGATAGTACCTTTAATAACCTTCAATAACCTGAAAATATATAATTATAATTTAAAAAAAAACAAACCTTATACACTTCACTGGTGGATTGAGATAATAAGAAGAGAGTAAGTTGGGCCATGTCAACTTGAATGGGTTGAGAACACATGGATAGGCTTCCTGAGCTAGTCCACTTCTTATGAAGCCCAATTAATGGTAGGTTGGGCCAGGTCAACTTGAATGGGTTGAGAACACATGGATGGGCTTCCTGAGCTAGTCCACTTCTTATGAAGCCCAATTATTGTATGTTTCGTTGGGCTCGGACTTGGCAGGTTGGCCCAACAGGTTTGCTATCGGTCATGCTAAGGTTAATTAGCCAAAATTTCACGGTATAGCCAGTTTTCGGACTGGTCAATCAAAAATAGCCAGTGTTTACCAAGTCAATGAAAAATAGCCACCGTTTTGCTGCAATAGAGACCGGCCCAGCATAATATACTGGAGTTCGGTGCACTTGTGTATGAACTCCAGTATAATATACTGGATACTGGAGAACTGGTGCTACAAACTCCAGTATATTATACTGGACCATTATACTTGCTGGAACTCCAGTATATTATGCTGGAGTTCTAGTGTATTTATGCTGGAACTCCATCATATTATGCTGGAGTTCCAGCATACTATCCTGGAACTCCAGTATAATATGCTGGAGTTCAAGTATACTTATGCTGGAACTCCAGCATAATATACTGGAGTATTTTCCGGGTTTTGAACAGTGTTTTCGTTCAGATTTATCTTTACATAAAAAGTGGCTAAATTTCGATAACTTTTGAAATTGGACTATTTTTGAACGACCAGTTGTAAGTCTGGCTATTTTTAAAAATAAGAACATAAATTTCGCATTCAAGTTTGGGAAACTTAGTTATAAGCAAATATTAATTTTCAAAACTTACCACTCTTTTATAAACATTAGGTAATAGAAGCCCGTAAACTATTGATTAATCCAAATTTGTGCCCACTAAGCTTATTAAGAGGGATAAATATTCTTTCCATCTCAGCATTCAAACTTGGTGAGAAAATCCCAATCATCCCATCGCACCTCTTAGCGGTAAAACTTACCACTTCAAATAATAATTATACTTTTTCACTTGTCTTACTGCTTTATATGAAACTTACTTTTGAATGGTTCAGGACAAAAAGCTCCTTCAGACTAGGAAAGTTAAGGTGGAAATCTAGAGATGGAATAGTCATAGTGTCAAATGTTAGTGTCCAATTTTAATGTTGGTGTTGTCCACTTATTGATCATGGCGTAAATGTCATAAATATTTCAAGACTTTGACCAAGTAAAAATAAATTTTTTTTGAGAAAGGACTTTTTCTATAAATAAAAAAAAACATGCATCCAGAAAAACTAATAAAAAGAACAAAGAAAAATGAAAAATAATATTTGATGTGATTTTCCAGGTTTGCTACGGAAAGCATTAGTATAGCTTGCAAATGGGGATACAAAGGTGTTGAAGCTGGTGAAACTTTATCAGGTATAAAAAAAAAGGAAAATGAATTATACTCCATATATATTAGCACAATAAAAAGGCAATTTTATGTGACGTTTTTTGTCCCCTTTTTTTTCTTTCTTTTACAGATGATTACTTCAATTCAAGACTTCCAATAGTGATGAAACGAATAGCACAAGGTGGAGTGCGATTAGCCATGCTTCTAAACAAGGTTTTCGGAGATTCTCAAGAAGATTCAGTAGCACCAACTTAATTGTAATTTCTTCGAATAGAAAATAAATTTAATAAAAAATGACAAACATAGTAGTTAATTTCTTTTTAATATTTGACAAAAAAAAATTACCCGACAAGTGTCGTATAGTATGCTCCCCGTATAACTCGAGATGACATATCTTGTATCCTGTAATTACAAATGTGGATGTTACTAAAAGTGAAACTACATTGTCTTATGTTTCAATACAAACAGTAAAATATTTATCTTTCCTATGGTTCTGAGTTCTCGCACGCACAGATATATATTGGAGCTAATTACAATTCTAACTTGTGACACTATTGCGACATCTTAAACACTAAAGTACTGTACCTTAAGAATAAGTTTATGTGTTACAAATTTAGTAACCCTATATAAAAAAAAAAAAAGAAAAAAAAAAGTCATTTTGGAACATAATCAAACCATTTTCCCCAATTCCAAAACATACTTGAGTAGTTATACTCCTTTGGTTTTCAAATTAAACGCTTTGTTTGATTTTTCTATTAGGATTTGACTTTTGAATGACAATTAATATATAACAGAAATAAGAAATTATCCGAAACAACTTATCTTTGGCAAATTCCAACTAAAAATAATAAATTAGCTGAAAAACATCTAACTATAGTAAACTGGGCAAATATATATTATGGTCTAGCTAGTTATATATAGTAGGCGTAGCCATTACACATTTCCCCATTGATTTACGCAAGTAGGATTATTTTTTGACCTTATGTTATTTTTCCTAAATTTGGCTGTTAGAGATGGCGAGGGGAAAACTATTAAATGCTTAAACTATTGGGAACGAATTGTATAACTTGTTTCATACAGGGGAATGACAGTTAACAGAATAAACCTAAAAACTTGTCCAAAGATTTTAATGCTGGTGGATGCCTTAGATAAAATGAAAGGAGCAATGCAAGGGGCTACAGAACTAAGGTCAAAAGGAAGTGTGACTTTAATTGAAGCAATTATTAGGGTAGCCTCCTCATAAAGAGTTAAGAAGCGACAGTTCTCCAAATTGGATACCATTGAAAAATCTAAAGGAAAAATGGAAAATTTTCTCATAACAAAATTAGGCCGATGATCGAGGTAGCTAGGGGAAGCCTCAATTCAAGCCCACCCCACAAGTGTTCCTTTTTCCTTTTTTTTTTTTTTTTTTTTTTTGACATAATAGACTAGAAAATCATCCTACGGAAAGATAAAAGGCAGTAATATTTTGTAGGGAGAAGGTCCAAATCTATCCCTCTACTTTTGAATATTGTTTATATTTAACCTTTTTTATACTACTCGACCAAATTTATCCTTATCGTTATATTATCCAGCCAAACTTATCCCTACCATTAGCAACGTTTTAAAAATTACCTCTCAGGTCGTTAGGTGACCCAGAATCTCTCAAATCATTTTAGTTAAGTCATTATTCTTCTTCTTGATCCACTATTTTTAAAATAGTTGGCATATTACCTACTTAAATCGGAAAAAGGAAATAAGAGAAAAAAAATATTAAAATAATACAGCTGTCAATAAACAAAATATAGTAAATTGAAGAATCTAAATTAGGTAGCTTTGTCTAAATTCCAAAAGTATTTTCAACACCCCAACTTTAATGAATTCGTTGCACCAAAGGTATGGAGACTTTGCAAGTATCATGTTAGATGTTTGTCCAGATTTTCTTACCATAATTGGTTTTCCTATCTCATGAAGGAAAGGACAACATATTTACCAAAATTTGGTTTTTCTTTTCCTAGAGGGAAAATATAATTCTTCCATATTTGGCTATTCCCTTTTCTTGTAGGAAAAGATTTGGAGTTCTATAAATTGAAGATCCTTCCTTCTCATTCAGTAGCATCCACAATGTAGCCACATGGGGCTTGAGAGTCGTGTTTAGGGGGAGAACTTTACAGGACACGTATTAGTGTGTCACTTGTGTTTGCCTCTTCGTGAGGTTGTTCTCTTGATATTTTGTACTCTCTTTTATATAGTGTATTGCTCATCTCCGCCGTGGATGTAGGTCAGTTGACCGAACCACGTTAAATGTTTGTGTCTCTTTTGGTAGATTTCTCTTTTGTTATCTGAGTTATCGTCGCTCAAGGTTTGCTTGCTAGCTTCTGCATGACAAGTGATTTTTGCGGTCCTAACAAGTGGTATCAGAGCGAAGTTCAAGACAGGTTCATCTTGGCGAGTTCAGTTCTAGCCGCAACATAGTTGACGATAATCGTATTTTTGTCTGAGAAATTTGACCAGTGTGCTATGCACGTTGAGACAAACCATCATCCATAAGGTTTCACACTTGGGTTGGGTCAGAACCCTGTAAAAAATCTAGCTACTCATAGTGGGTATTGAAGAAAACGAAGAAGAAAAGCTCATAAACTCATATTGGAAGATTA
>NW_017673056.1:75931-121876 GCF_001879085.1 Nicotiana attenuata | reverse complement strand
AAGGGGGGGGGGGGGATTGTTAGGTGTTTATCAAGATTTTCTTACCATAATTGGTTTTTCTATCTCATGAAGGAAAGGATAACATATTTACCATAATTGGATTTTTCTTTTCCTAGAGGGAAAAATATAATTCTTCCATATTGGCTAGTCCCTTTTCTTGTAGGAAAATGTTTGGAGTTTTATAAATTGAAGATCCGTCCTTCTCATTCAGTAGCATCCACAATGTAGCCACATGAGGTTTGAGAGTTGTGTTTAGGGGGAATACTTTACGGGATAAGTGTTAGTGTGTCACTTGTGTTTGCCTCTTCGTGAGGTTGTTATCTCGATATTTTATAATCTCTTTTATATAGTGGATTGCTCATCTCCGCCGTGGATGTAGGTCATTTGACCGAACCACGTTAAATGTTGTGTCTCTTTTGGTAGATTTATCTTTTGTTATCTGAGTTATCGTCGCACAAGGTTTGCTTGCTAGCTTCCGCATGACACCTAATTTTTTCGGTCCTAACAAGTATCAGAGGGAAGTTCAAGACAGGTTCATCTTGGCGGGTTCAGTTCTAGCCGCAACATAGTTGACGATAATCGTATTTTTGTCTGAGAAATTTGACCGGTGTGCTACGCACGTTGAGACAAACTTCGTGCTCGAGATTTGGAAATGTGACCCTGTTGAAGGTTATGCGAAGAAGGTGGATCAAGTTTATTTTTTCAGAAAATTCAGGCCAAAAGAGGGGAATTGTTAGGTGTTTGTCAAGATTTTCTTACCATAATTGGTTTTTCTATCTCATGAAGGAAAGGAAAACATATTTACCATAATTGGATTTTTCTTTTCCTAGAGGGAAAATATAATACTTCCATATTTGGCTAGTCCCTTTTCTTGTAGGAAAATATTTGTAGTTCTATAAATTGAAGATCCATCCTTCTCATTCAGTAGCATCCACAATGTAGCCACATGGGGTTTGAGAGTCGTGTTTAGGGGGAATACTTTACGGGATAAGTGTTAGTGTGTCACTTGTGTTTGCCTCTTCGTGAGGTTGTTATCTCGATATTTTATAATCTCTTTTATATAGTGGATTGCTCATCTCTGCCGTGGATGTAGGTCATTTGACCGAACCACGTTAAATGTTGTGTCTCTTTTGGTAGATTTCTTTTTTGTTATCTGAGTTATCGTCGCTCAAGTTTTGCTTGCTAGCTTCCGCATGACACCTGATTTTTTCGGTCCTAACAAGTGATATCAGAGCGAGGTTCAAGACAGGTTCATCTTGGCGGGGTGAGTTCTAGCTGCAACATAGTTGACGATAATCGTGATTTTTGTCTGAGAAATTTGACCGGTGTGCTACGCACGTTGAGACAACTTCGTGCTCGAGATTTGGAAATGCGACCCTGTTGAAGGCTATACGAAGAAGGCGGATCAAGTTTATTTTGTCAGAAAATTTAGGCCAAGGGGGAGAATTGTTAGGTGTTTGTCCAGATTTTCTCACCATAATTGGTTTTCCTATCTTATGAAGGAAAGGACAACATATTTATCATAATTGGAATTTTCTTTTCCTAAAGGGAAACTATAATTCTTTCATATTTGGCTAGTCCCTTTTCTTGTAGAAAAAGGTTTGGAGTTCTATAAATTGAAGATCCGTTCTTCTCATTTAGTACCATCAATAATGTAGTCACATGGGGTTTGAGAGTCGTGTTTTAGGGATAGAACTTTACGGGACAAGTGTTAGTATGTCACTTGTGTTTGCCTCTTCGTGAGGTTGTTCTCTCGATATTTTGTACTCTCTTTTATATAGTGGATTGCTCATCTCCGTCGTGGATATAGGTCAGTTGACCGAACCGCGTTAAATGTTTGTGTCTCTTTTGGTAGATTTTTCTTTTGTTATCCGAGTTATCGTCGCTCAAGGTTTGCTTGCTAGCTTCTGCATGACACCTGATTTTTTCGATCCTAACATATCAGTGATAGAAGTTGAAGTTCCTTCGAGACTTTGCAGTGTCGAATTTAACTTTGCTTTAATCAAATGCCTATGCATTGTGCACTCTTAAGTTAGTCGACCGAACTTTATACTAGCTAGACAATTACAAAATATATTCGAATATACACATACATACATGACGAGCAACAACATATAATACATAACAAATAGACCCACTGAATTTGGTAATATGTATATAACAACAACAACAACAACAACAACAACAACAATAATAACAACAACAACAACAACAACAACAACAATAATAACAACCCAGCGAAATGCCACAAGTGGGGTCTGGGGAGGGTTGTGAGTACGCAGACCTTACCGCTACCCCAAGGGGGTAGAGAGATTGTTTCCGAAAGACCCTCGGCTCAAGAAGATGAAAAGAAAAAAATACATCAGTACCATCAACAGAAACCATAGAAATAGTAACAGCGACATAAGAACCAGAAATAAATGAAAAGCAATATAATAACAAGTAAATAAGGCCCCATACTATGAAAAATGGAAGAATTGTGTGAATACAATATTAACCACTAGCAATCTAAGACGAAAGCTTATCAGGCTAGCCTCACACATAGTACGAAGTAGAAAAATACTCAACTACCTCCTAACCTACAACCCTAATCAACTCTCTGGAAATCCTCACTAATGTGTCGCATGGGGCACCGTGCCAGTGTATTTTTGCGGTCCAATTATCCCATTTCAGTTTGGAAATGGTAGTTTCGTCCGGGTTCCTACATGGTATAAATACACCAAAAATACGATTTTTAGAGGACTTTTGACAATTTAACCTAAGAAGCTTTTGAAGAGCATTGGAGGCTACAAGACACAAGATTTCATCATCTTTCCATCAATTCAATACGGGAGTTTGGATTGTAACGTTAGATCGATGTTTTCTTACTCTTTAATTATAATTTTGATGACTTCCTCCATGATTATGGAGTAGTTACCCTTAGGGTTTGACGGATATGGTTGTTTGACCAAAAACATAATTTTGGTTCAAATAATTAAATTTATATAAACAAGGCTTAATCTTAGCTAACAGTAATATCCTTAGACTTAGTTCTAAAAGGAGCAATTGATGTTGTATAGGTTTGGACGAAGAGTGATAATATCGTGTATTAAATATTCTTGGAATCAATAGCAATAATGTAGCATTCAATAACAATGAACAACAAATAATGGCATTCAAGTAAATAAGATGAATGATTCGCCCAATAAAGAATGGAATAAGTGGATCTTTTCCCTGACAACGAATGATAGATAGATCCTTGAATATTCGAGTTATTCTTGGATCTGATGGAAGAATCTCGACCAGAATCTTAGAGAAAAAGGTGATGTTTGTATGCTAGTAAGTATGTGTCGAATCTTTTTTTGTCAAAGTGCCTTTTTTACAATGAATATCACATTCCCCTCTATCATTGTCTCTTTTCTATTTATATGGGGCATATTCCTAAAAAATCGTAATAGTGTGAGCACGTGATTTTTGCCCGACTAAAATACTCCAACAAAATTCACAAATAAATTTTGTTTCGTAATTGTTTTAATTTTTGTAGAATTTGTAGGAATTTTTGTTAATTAATTGTTTGCATATAGTTGAATTTTATGCATTTTTAATATTTTAAAATCATGAGAAAAATACCAAAAATGTCTAAAATATTTCATACATAGCATTTTAGGTCTTAATTGTATTTAGGATTTAATTACATGATTAATTGCATTATTAAAAAAAAATCACAAAAATAATGGTCATTTTACATATTTAGCTTTTAATTTTAAAATTAGTACTTTGCTTTCATTAGTGTTAAGTTATTTAATTATTTTGATGTTAGAAATAGATAATTAATTTAATTCTACAATTTAGAATCTAATTCAAGGATTTTAGTTAGTTTGTTTAGGATTTTAATTAATATAATTAGGTTGTAAAATCAAATTAAAGAAAAGAAAAAGGGGTGGGGATGGGGAGAGAGAGATGGTCTTGTTTTGGTCCAATTTTGGGCTAAACCTCCAAAATTCTTTCCCACGTTTACTCATTCTCTGAAATAAAAAAAAATGATGACGAAAATGATGGGAAAAAAAGAAAGAAAAGGAAGAAAAAGTTCAAAATCATGGTAGTATAGAGTCTCCAATCCCTAGCTGCATTTTTCAACATAGGGTCTTCACTCCCTAGTTGATGATTTTTAGACATAGGGTCTCCACTCCCTAGTCGCTTTTCCAACATAGGGTCTCCACTCCCTAGTTGATAATTTTAGACATAAGGTCTCCACTTCCTAGTCAAATTTCCAACATAGGGTCTCCACTCCCTAGTTGATAATTTTTAGACCTAGAGTCTCCATTCCGTAGTCGCTTTTCCAACATAGGGTCTCCACTCCCTAGTTGATGATTTTTAGACATAGGGTCTCCACTCCCTAGTCGCTTTTCCAACATAGGGTCTCCACTCCCTAGTTGATGATTTTTAGACATAGGGTCTCCACTCCCTAGTCGCTTTTCCAACATAGGGTCTCCACCCTTAATTGATTCTATTTTAGACATAGGGTCCTACCTCCCTAGTCGCCTTTCCAACATAGGGTTTCCACTCCCTAGTTGCTTTCATTTTAGACATTGGGTCTTCACTCCCTAGTCTCTATTTTATCAAAGTACACTGATCCCGACCTTTACTTGCTTTCAATAATGAAGTAGTATAGAGTTTTGTTACCAATAACTCACGAAATTTTTCCTAGTGAAAACTGGGGCAGAAAAGTTTCATTCATTTGTTTGTTTTGGAGCCTGAGCAGGTTATACCTTGAGGCACAGGGTTCGAGACGACCAAAAGAAGAAGTCTCAATCCAAAACAAAAAAAATAAGAAAAAGAAAAAGAAGTGAACTTAAAGTGCAGAAGCAGAGAAAAGATGTGGACTGCTCAAGACATGATTGAAGTCACAAGCTTTGTATGTCCCGCCTTGATCTGAAAAGCTAAAGAAGAATGAACCAGCACTTGCAGCTAACAAACATCAAGATTCAGATCAGACTCAAGATCAAGCTTCAGAAGACTTAGAGACATGAATCTTGTAACTCGTAGCTGATATGCTTAGTTAATCTTTTATTTTTATTTTATTTTATTTTTATTTTTATTTTTTTGACTTTGGTGTAATAAGGAGCTCAGCAAGCAGCAACAACAGTGAAATCACAGCTTTTCGATAATCCCAGCTACCAAAACTTTCAGAACTACACTGACTTGATTCCTTTATAGCCAAGGATATGTAGGCAACCTCTGAAGTAAGGTTCGGTCAAACTCAAAATGCTTCCCATTGAGTATCCAGCGGGCAAAAAATTACTCGTAATTTCTCACTTTATCTTTGCCCGAAAACTCTTCATATTCTCGAGCAAAGAGGGGTAAATAGTACAAATGCACATAATATCTTTTAGAATATTCTCTTTAAGATCCTATCCAAAAGAACCTCGGCTCAAGAAGACAAAAAGAAACAAATAAATCAGTACCATCAACGATAACTATAGAAATAGTAACAGCAACATGAGAACCAGAAATATATGAAAATCAATAACAATAACAAGTAAATAAGGCCCGGTACTATGAAAAATGAAAGAATAGTGTGAACACAATATTATCCACTAGCAATCTAAGACGAAACCCTATCAGGCTAGCCTCATACCCGGTACGAAGTAGAAAAATGCTCAACTACCTCTTAACATACAACCTTAATACTCGACCTCCACACCTTTCTATGAAGGGCTATATCCTCGAAAATCTGAAGTCACGCCATGTCCTGCCTGAGCACCTCTCCCCAATACTTCTTAGGCCTCCATTTACCTCTTCTCGTACCCGCCAAATCCAACCACTCATACCTCCTTACTGGGGCATCTGGATTCTCCTCTGCACGTGCTTGAACCATCTAAGCCTCGCTTCTCGAATCTTGTCATCCATAGGATCCACTTCAGCTTCTCCCGAATAACTTCATTCCTAATCTTATCCATCATAGTGTGCCCGCACATCCACCTCAACATCCTTATTTCTGCTACTTTCATATTCTGGATATGTGAATTCTGTAGTGTTCATGGTAGGCCAGTAACTCGTGTTTTAGTCATAATTTGCACTCCAATTACTGAATTTTACTTGTGTTTGAGCTTATATGTTAGTGTACTGCAGTTATTATGTGTTTTATGCCTTGTATGAAGTGGTTCCGATCTATTAAGATAATTTGGAGCTAATTTGAACAAGTTGGAGTTTTGAAGTCTCAGTAATAACTCCAGAAATTAAGTTGGGATCACGTTGGGGGATCGAGGACCAAGTATGGATATCAAAAAGTGAGTAAAAGAAAGATTACCCTGAGAAAAATGCACTACCGCACCGCGGAGCTCAGGGCGCTAGTGAAAAAATCAACTCTCTAAAAATCCTCACTAATATGGCGCATGGGGCGGCGTGCCAGTGTATTTTCGAGATCCAATTATCCCACTTCGATTTGGAAATGGTAGTTTCGTCCGGGTTCCTATATGGTATAAATACACCAAAAATACGTTTTTAGAGGACTTTTGACAATTTGACCTGAGATGCTTTTGAAGAGCATTGGAGGCTACAAGACACAAGATTTCATCATCTTTCCATCAATTCAATACGGGAGTTTGGATTGTAACGTTTGACTGATATTTTATTACTCTTTAATTATAATTGTGATGACTTCCTCCATGAGTATGGAGTAAGTTTTTCTTAGTAAACTTGACAGATATGGTTGTTTGACCAAAAAACATAAATTTTGGTTCAAATAATTAAACCTATATAAACAAGGGTTAGTATTAGCTAACAGTAATATCCTTAGATCTTAGTTCTGAAAGGAGAAATTGATGTTGTAAAGATTTGGACGAACGGTGATATCGTGTTTTAAATGTTATTGAAATCAGTAGCAATAATGTAGAATTCAATAACAATGAACAACAAATAATGGTATTCAAGTAAATAAGATGAATGATTCACCCAATATAGAATGGAATAAGTGGATCTTTTCCCTGACAGCGAATGATAGACATATCCTTGAATATTCGAGTTATTCTTGGATCTGATGGAAGAATCTCGACCAGAATCTTAGAGAAAAAGGTGATGTTTGTATGCTAGTAAGTAAGTGTCGAATCTATTTTTGTCAAAGTGTCTTTTTTACAATGAATATCACATGCCCCTCTATCATTGTCTCTTTTTCTTTTTATATGGGGCAAATTCCTAAAAACCCATAATAGTACAAGTGCAGAGAATATCTACTAGAAATTCCTAAAAACCCATAATAGTACAAGTGCAGAGAATATCTACTAGAATATTCTCTTTAAGATCCTATCTTGAATACTAGTCGTTACAGCTCTATCGCCGGTACTCGACCTCGATCTCGATCCTTGTTGACGCCTTGATTATGGCTCTCATCGACTCTTCGACACATGCTGTGCTGCTTCTCGGACCATCTTAATAAATGACGATTTGAGGATTCTTCCCCTAATGTTATCTTGATCTGAACATTCTAAGGGGATTTTGACCCATACAATGCTGTTTTGATTGATATTTGTGGATTTTAACTCTATTTCTTTACTTGAATTCATTTATGGAGCTTTGAATTGTTGCAACTTTATTCACCGGTTTATTTAATCAAAAAAAGAATATTTTGGTGATTATCTTTGTATTATTTTATTTGGTTTAATTCAGTGATTCTCATAAGTAATCGAAAGAGCTTGTTGAATGTTGATTAAATCAAGTTGGAAGAATATGCGAGAGACGTTTTCCTGAAGACTAATCCATTAACGCATGCTTGCATATTTTCACGGTGCTTGTATTAGTTCACCTCGTAGAGTTAAGATTCAATCGAGAGAGGCGTCTTGACTACATGTTTGAACTAATCATCGAGTGAATTCCTGAGAATCATTAGAACATTAGAGTGAATTAAACTTGAGTTAGATCCCAAATAGCTATCTTGCACCTATCCTCTCAACATCCTTATTTATCACTTTGATAAGAAATCAACTCTGTTAATCTCTAGTTCTTTGCAGTCGATTGTCAATTGCTTTACTTTTAATAGCTAGTTGTAGTTCATAATCATTCCAACCAAGGTGTTAATAATCCTCAATAGTATTAAAGCCAGAAATTACTTGAACGTTGTTTAAATCAAATCCCTGTGGATATGATAATCAAACTATACTATCTTTGGCTAGTGAACATCAATTTCGTGTTGTGTTTTGCGCTCGTCAAGTGTCTATATGAATGAAAAATTATAAAAATTTTAAACTAGTTCCAAACTCATTATCTCAAGAAGAATAGTGGGTGCATGGTAATTAAAAATATTCATGAATAATTTGTATAGTTTAATACCTTTAGAATTCACATTAATGGTAATTTCTGAAAATAGTGGATCAAGAAGAACAACAAGTGATTTAAATAAAAGGGATATGAGAGATTTTGAGTTACCTATCAATGGATAATTTTTAAAAGTTTGCTGACGGTAGGGGTAAATTTATCCGAATAGTATTACGGTATGAATAAATTTGACTGAATAGTATAACGAAAGTTAAATATAGACCGTTCCGAAAGTAAAAGGATAAATTTAGCCCCTTTCCCTTTTTTGTATGCCACAATCAGCGAGAACATTCGACTAAAGGTATTGCAAAGTAATAATTTTAGCCGGTTTTGGAAATACTTAAGAAGGGTAAGAAACGCAAACAATTATGTTTGATTAGCACTTTCTTCAAACTAATCGTCAAGTTGAAGATACAAGAAAATGATAAGGAAATTGTCATGGATTAAGTCATGGCAAGAATATAAAAGAAACAAATTCGACCATATTCTTTTACGTCATTACTTCATTTCATTAGCCATAAAGAAGGGAAAATACAAGTCAAAGAAAGGAGTAGCTAGAAGAAAAAATATGGTAAAAGTCGGCTCCTAACATCTTGGGAATGAAGTAAATTAAAGGTAAAGGGAACATTTGGACCGTCGAGAGATGTTATGAGTGTCGAATTGGTGACAAACCCCTTTGACACGAAAGCGCCAACCACAACTAATAACGTACGTCCATACTTCACATGTCACAGTTTTACAGAGCTTTTTTTTTTCTCATCCGGTGTCCGGTACTCGCATTGGAACCCGACTATATTTGAATTCTTACTTTGATTTAAGGTCTTCTGTGTACAATATAAATTATTTCAAAATAAAAATACGATAATTTCAAGTAAAATATCATGCTAAGTGCTTATTAATTAGTAATCTGATATAAAAATAATAATCAAGTTACTATTACATGTTAAATTATGCACTAATAGCAACAACAACAAAAATCATCGATAGTGTATATAATTCTTAAATTCTTATTATTGTTATGAAACAATAAAAAGAAGAAGAAGAGTATTACAGAGAAAAGTAGAGAGAGAGAATTCTTATTGATTTGGGGATGAATTACAATAAAATAGAACCCTCTATTTATAGGGAGAGGGTGAATTAGCCACCAAGCAATGAACCCTAGAATCTCTCTAAATATAGACATTCACCATAAATAAAATTTATTTATAACACTCCCCCTTGAATGTCTATACAACAAATAATATGTCTCGTTAAAACCTTAACTAAAATAAAACCCAGTGGGAAAAAAATTCTAGAGAAGGAAAAAGAGTACACATATCTAACAATACGCCTTTTGGTTGTCTCGTTAAAAACCTTGCAATGAAAACCCAGTGGGACAAAACCTTGTAATGGAAAAAGAGTACAACGCGTATTAACTCCCCCTGATGAGAGCATCAATTCACATCCTTAAGCATTTGCATTCCAATCTTGTGCACCATCTTCAAAAGATCTTTGGTAGATATTTGATAAACAAATCAGCCATATTAACTTGAATGAATATATTGCACCTTGAAATCATCATTCTTGATAGAGATGAATTGTCTTCATATGATCTTGTTGGAACCGTCAGTTCAATATCTTCACATAGAGGTGAAAACTCTTGCTATCATATTATCATGCATATAGTTATAACAAGATACATTTGTGCACAAATTGCATTGAGGATGTAGTACTTCATGACCATGAATTCTATATGCTTTAAGCAATTTAAATCCTTCAGGGATTGTTATGTCATATAAGCCATATAATAGACTTTAGATGCATATCAAGTTTTCATGTCATGCTAGACATAAAAGATATCGAAAACTGATTGCACATACCATTGACGTATACTTTCAAGTGTTTGAACTACATGTTCAAAACTACATGTCTTTCATATGAAACCAATTCTATTTGAATTGTTTCTCTAGACTTAAGATCCTCATATATATTTAGCGCTATTATAGATGTCGTCGACAAACATTTTATATCGGTTCCAACCTCCTTATTTTTCATAAAGACATAATATAGAGATCTCTTCATTCATATATTCAGGTACCTGAATCTCTCATGTGATTTTATGAAGTGTTATGTCATGTGATCTTCTAGATCACTTGCCTCCTTTATTATGATCATTTAGATCATTTGCTCATCTTCTTTATCAAGAAGTTTATCAGAAACCGACTTGTCTATACGCTTCAAGCGTACCATAGACTTTGTCCTTCTAGGACTTAATAGGAGCATTTTCAATGAGAATATAGTTACTTTCTTTGGGTCAGCAAATGCGTCTGGCATGCTTTGCAATATATTGCAACTGAATTATCCTTTTATGAACTTCAAGTTCATATTATCTTATTCGAGGATCTAGATGTACAAGTGATAATTCATTCCACGTAACTTTTTCTCAACTGTTTATCATGTCTCCCCCTCATGTTAGAAAAACTAACTTGTTTCCTCAACTTTGAGAACCCATCTTTGTGCGTTATGGTGTTAATCAAAATATACACCGCACATCAATAATAATAAGATGGAATTATTTGGTTCCTGACCATGAACCACTTGTGAGGGGAGAAATTAATATACTTTCGTATATAACGATCAAACTGATATATAAAACTTTGTTCTCATAAGCAATTGTTTAGTTATTAAGTGGAGGCACTCAATAAATCATTTTGCTAAACCAGCTGTGATGTAGACCAACTTATTAAGATGAACTTCCTGAATAGAAAATTTGGAATATGCTCTAAATTAAATTATTGAGCAAGTTACCTCACAAACACCATGTTACGGGTTAATAATAATCGCACATGTAACCATCTCATAGATGCATTTGGTGTGGTATACATGGCAGGTGAATGAGCCCATATTCACCTTTGATATTTCCAGCATTCATGAGATTCAATCCCAATTTTAGTTGATCTATTAATTAATGAGAACAAGCAATATAAGAGAATTCGTAAAGAACTTTCTGGTTCTTTAATATTTACCCGTGTGAATTCTCTATTATTTTTGCACATCATACATGAATTAACATGGCTAAACCAAGTATGCCAACTGGATAAATTATCAATATTGATAAACTTCAGATTTATGCCATGACGTGTGCAATTATCAATAAACTCCAAGTTTATTATGATATGGGTTTTTATATCAATAAATACCCATTTCATTGTGGTATTCTTTTGTTTATGTAGTACAAATTGGAGAATAAAGCGGGTAGCTTTTCACATATATATTACCCCGCTACAAGTTGTAGTAATAGAAGATATTAAATCTTTCCTTTATTTATAGTCTCAATATAATCAACCGCTTTCGCGTGTACTTTGGAAACTGAATAAGTTTCTTTGAGACTTACTACAATACAATACCTTATTGGTAATCAATTGTGTTTCTCCAAAATAGTATAATTGGCTCTTGCAGAGTTCTCAATTAATTTTATAGTACCACATATTCATCAACACCCATATGGTGAATATCTCTTTTAAAGAGAAAGTTATACCATTATGGTTATGGTCAAAATTATATGAAAGATCTGTTTCTTGCATTACCGTTGTCGTTTAACAATCACAATGTCAAAATATTTTGGCGTACAATAGGTAAGTGACCAATGACCATTCATGCCATAATAATGACATTATTTTCTTATATCATCTCAAACCTCCTTTTAGAGGTGAGTGCGGTATATTCACTACCACTAGCACGTTCATATTCTTTGAATAATGAATATGTATTCATAAATAAGATGTTGTCACATTCATATCATGAATCGACCATAATCATCTATATGTGCTTTACAAAATCTCATGTCAAATCGATGACAAACATTACTTTCACAGAGTGAAGGATTATTTTGAGAATCCTTATTATTCTCATTCACAATAATGACGATTATAATTTCGTCTATTGTCACGTCCACATCCATTGATACATTCATAGTAATAATTTTATCTTCTTTCAGACTTATCACATACTGCTATCACATTCTCTTAAGGGAATGAGAATGAAGCAAATTCAATGGGACGGGTTTTCACTTCTTGTGCTCACGATCATACATGACTTTAATCATGGCAAGATATAGAAATTTTACCACTTCGAGTGGTTATAATTTCTTACTAACTTCATTAGAGTTATAATCAAACTTTGTTGTCTTTGCTTGTATTTAGAATCAAAGTATAGAATAAACGAGAAAAATACGGTAAAATACTTACCTTAAATCCAGAATTTAATCATGAAGGAAGTTCATGGAATAATTGACAATCATTAAGCTCAATCCCAAAGCTTCTACTCAATTGGTTAGAGTCTCGTGCTGATAACGTGTTATGAAACAATAAAAGAAGAAGAAGAGTATTACAGAGAAAAGTTGAGAGAGAGAATTCTTATTGATTTTGGGATGAATTACAATGAAATAGAACCCTCTATTTATAGGGAGAGGGTGAATTAGCCACCAAGTAATGAACCCTAGAATCTCTCTAAATATAGACATTCACCATAAATAAAATTCTATTTATAACCATTATTATATTCTTCACACATTGTTTCCTACTTTTTTCTTTCCTTGGTGTGTTCCACATTTCCAGTTATTCAAGATCCTGGGAATATTCTAAAATCTTAAGGCCAGATTTTTATAGGTGTTTGAACGTGAACTTTTCCTTTCAATTAGATCTAGAAAAAAATAAGAAATAAAATATGCATTTAGAATCCCTTGGGAAGAATAGTTTGCACATTTTACATTTCCATTCTCAAGGGTTTAATTTTATTCTCACTAATTAAATCAATTAATTAATAATATGCATATTTTAATAGGAGAGGTCCTCACTATAATTGGTCCTTAAATATAGTGAGCCAGTATTTACATGCATCACTTTATCTGGCATTATTTACTTATTAGTCTTTTTAAAAATTAATATCTTTTTATATTTAAACATAAATTTAACTTCACTTTTGATTTTACCCTTAATATCCTCTTTTACGTTACACTTTAAGATCTTAATTTTTCTTAAAAAAATTAATAGTATTCTTCTAGAGTAAGTCGCCCAGAAGCGTAATTTGCTACTCGCAACTGCAAAGCGGCTGCTTGTTTGACCTAAGACAAAGAAGGAATCAAACGGCGTCGTTTGGTGGAAGTGACGTGAGATGGCCGAATATTCCCAAATTGTTACCGAAATGGCCGAGTCAAAGAAACCGCCTCTTTCGTTTTGCCTTCCGCATATCCAGCATGCTTTATATTATTACTAGAAACTAGTACACCCTTCATATACATTTGCAGCAGAATTAGAATATTATTTTATAGCAGCAAAACACTTGCTTTTCTGATCATTCAGACCCCATCTTCTTACATTAATTTTTTTTTTTTGCATGTGGAGGTGTGAGAATTGTAACTAGAGTTTCTTGCTGCTCAAGGTTTTGTTTATAAAAATATAGAATAAAAAGGGTGGCTCCTTTAATTCTTTGTTACTGTTAAACTCCAGATATCCTGGACAGCTGCTCAACAAATCTTTGCTTTCTTCTTCATCATTGAACTCCCAAAGGTAATCTTTTTTTTTCCTTCTTCTGATTTTCAGTCATTTCTCTGTATCTTTATGCTGGATTTTGATTGTATCATGTTAAATACAGAGCCGCAATAACAAAAATGAGGGGAACACTTAAACACCAATTTTTGGGGGAATAATTAAAAATACACCTTATTTTTCTTGTCCTGTTTTGGTGGTAGAGTTTTGAATGCTAACTTATGTGTAGCAGAGCCTGATAGGCTGGCGTTGTCAATCTCTCTCTCTTTTTTTTTTTTTTTTTTTTTTTACTGATGCTGCCATTCTTTTCTTCGGTCTGATTTTTGTCAATCTCTGTCTTGAAATTGCTTTTCTTTGTTTGTGTATAATAACTGAAACCTAATTGTTATGTAGAACTATATATCTTATGGAAAACAAGATTGGACTTAGTATCATAGGAGAGATTAATGTTGTCTACCTTTCTTCATAGATTTCTTGCATTTTTATTGATTACATTTCTTCCATTTCTAGACATGTTCTGTCATTGCAAATTCAAATTAAGTATATGTAATATTCAGAAATTTAATCCAATGGGATTTTGCTGATAGTTTGGAACATTGTGTCAGCAAATAGTTTACTCTGAGGTCTGTTGTAAGGAATTGTAGAACCTGTAATGGCAGAAGTTTTGTAAGTGACAGAAGTTTTGGATTTCACAACACAGATTAGGAATGGTGAATTCATATGCAATCTGTTACATGTAAATATAAGCAAAGCTATTGACAAAATGAAGTTCAAATTGGCATAGTAAGTCTGGTTGCACCCTTCATTTTCTTGTCCTTTTCTCTATCTTAAAGCAAGAAGAAGCGACCAGATTCTTGTAAAATATGCTACCAATTTTAGAGTTTGGCACTTACTAACCATGTGTTTCTAGAGAATTGAGATTCTAGTGAGTGTCAGTAAGAATCATGGCATATTGTATTTGTAGATACAGGTGTTTTATATCTGGATCCCTTCTAAGAATTTTACGACAACTCTTCGCATTGAAACTGCCACCAGAAACAAGTCCAATGTTGTCCTGTCTGTTTCTGCTCTGGTAATCCTAGGAATCATATTTGTCTCGCTTTTGTCATGCCCTTGACTGATACACATAATTTCAAAGTTCATAGTCTTTAATTCTCCACACTTCTGGGGTCTTCTTCTATATAAGTATCTTGGAGCTTTCTATTGAGAGCTCAAAAAACTCACATATACTTTCTTCCCTTTTCCAGTGTGATTCTTAAAGGTTGCATACCGAAGAATATCAGCTGTGGTAAGTCGTGCACTGGACATGGCATTGGTGAGGGCTGCAAGGAGTAGCTTAAGGCGCTCCGGAGGTGCAGTTGGAATCTATGCCAGTGAAAGAAATAAATTCTGTGAAGGCATTTCATCATTGAGTCATCCCGCATCTATTTCTGAAAATGCTGTAGCAGGTTTCAATTCATCATACATTCCAAGCATACAGAGGATAAATGAAATAAGTCTTGGGAAAAGAGGAGTGAAGTTTACCCCTCAATATCAGTTTTCACATGCACAAGCTCAAGTGGTTGAGGATTCTGATTCAGAGCATGAAAGCTTAAAGTGTCCTAGCCTTGAAGCAACAAAACCAGGCGAAAAGCCTAGAGTTGTTGTTCTTGGCTCTGGTTGGGCTGCTTGCAGGTTCCTTAAAGGGATAGACACTAAGTTATATGATTTGGTTTGTATATCACCAAGAAATCACATGGTCTTTACCCCTTTGCTTGCATCTACTTGCGTTGGAACATTGGAATTTCGATCAGTTGCTGAACCAGTTAGTCAGATACAGAAAGCATTGGCTAAGGATCCAAATTCATATTTCTTCCTAGCATCCTGCTCTGGTGTTGACACTGATAAACACGAAGTGAAACACTAGCTCTTATTTTCTTCATTTCCATGATATAACTCTCAGTTTTATAATATAATTCCTCCATTTGCTCTAATCGGATATTATGGAAAAATATAACTGTTTTGTATATTTTATCAGGTGTACTGTGAAACTGTTGGCGATGAAGGAGTCCCTCATGAGCCTTATCGATTTAAAGTTGCATATGACAAGCTTGTAATTGCATCTGGAGCTGATCCGTTGACCTTTGGCATAAAGGGGGTAAGGGAAAATGCATTTTTCCTTCGTGAAGTATATCATGCCCAAGAAATCAGGAAGAAGCTTCTTTTGAACTTGATGCTCTCAGAAAATCCAGGTGATACCCCCAATGTTCCATATTCTTATCACGGCTATCATAATCAGACTAGTTTGAAGTAAATGTAGTATAAATTTGTACATTTGTAAAATTACAGGCATTTCAGAAGAAGAGAAAGAGCGCTTGTTGCACTGTGTTGTTGTTGGAGGTGGCCCTACAGGGGTTGAATTCAGCGGGGAACTAAGTGATTTTATCATGAGAGATGTACGTCAACGTTATGCTCATGTCAAAAACTACATTCGCGTAACCCTCATTGAGGTAAATATATGAATCCAGCTGTGTAGGGTCATCTAAATCGGATAGGACATGGCATTATGCTGAGTATGGTTTACTAACACCTTTCCTTGGACAGGCTAATGAGATCTTGTCTTCATTTGATGTTGGATTGCGACAATATGCCACAAAGCATTTGACTAAGGTATTGAATCACTCAATTGCTTTCCTTGAGTCAAGAAATAAGTTACTTCAGTGTTTGTTGGATTGTGAATGATTGCAAAACTTCGTTATTATCAGGTTGGCGTCCGCCTTGTTCGAGGTGTTGTAAAAGAAGTACATCCACATAAAATAGTTCTCAGTGATGGAAGTGATGTCCCATATGGCCTTCTCGTTTGGTCTACTGGAGTTGGTCCTTCTGAATTTGTTAGATCACTAAATGTTCCTAAATCTCCTGGTGGAAGGTAAAGAATCTTAATATTTCTCTAACAACTTGCGACTTGGTTCCCTTTCGTGTATCCAACCAGCTAATTTTAAGACATGTTACAGGGTTGGAGTCGATGAATGGTTGCGAGTTCCTTCTGTAGAAGATGTGTTTGCACTGGGAGATTGTGCTGGTTTTCTTGAACACACTGGAAAGCCGGTGCTTCCGGCCCTTGCTCAGGTCTGTAAATTTCCTGATACGTCGTTGACTTCTCCAGGCACATTATTCTTATGCATCTGCCTTCATTTTTCCTGCTTCATTCCTTTCTCCTATAGTGAATTACATGTTTCTTCCATCTTGGTGCTACTTAATTTTACATGAAATGGGTGCAAGAATCAAGTGATATTGGTAAAGCACTATGTTTTCTTGAACTTTGACTTTGGAGTATAAAACTTTACTGAATGCAATAATATTTTATAGGTTGCTGAAAGGCAAGGGAAGTACCTTGTTGGATTGTTCAACAACATTGGGAAACAGAATGGAGGCAAAGCTCTCGCTGCCAAAGAAATCTCTCTAGGAGATCCATTTGTCTATAAGCATCTTGGAAGCATGGCATCTGTGGGGCGTTACAAAGCCCTTGTTGATCTCCGCCAATCTAAGGTACATTTATCATCTCTATTACTCTTCGATCAAGCCTAAAGTGTATTTGCTGGTAGTCATAGGCATCTACGGCGAATTCTATAGGGTCAACTGAACCCTTTATACTTTCTGCATGAACTATGTTTACACATGCCACACCCCCCCACCCCCCCACCCCCACACCCCCCCCCACCCCCCAAAAAAAATTAACTTGTACTTGCAAGATATCGCTCATTCTGAAGTTACTGACATGAATCCTGGATTCGCCTTTATATATATCAATCAAGAAAGAGCTTGTTTATCTTTGCTTCTTGTATATTGGACTCATCTTCATTTTGTTTGTCAGGATGAAAAAGGCATCTCATTAGCAGGCTTCGTAAGCTGGTTTATTTGGCGCTCTGCATATCTGACTCGAGTTATCAGCTGGAGGAACAGGATATATGTGGCTATGAACTGGGCGACAACGTTAGTCTTTGGCAGAGACAATACTAGGATTGGATAAAACTAGCACTTGTTGCAGGATTCATGTTTCAGATCCACTTTTTGAACACTTGATAAACTACTTAAGTGTGTCAAGTGTGAGCATATTTGAAGCTCCAAAATGCTAAATGCAGATAGAAGAGATCAAATACGGGAATAAGAAGCAAGATCGACTTTGTTTCTTTAATCATTTTGTGTGTACACTTTTCTAGTGATTCATGAGATATCAAATTACTAATCCTAATGTATATAAGATAAGCCCCTTGAGTTTTTACTCATTTCCCGTACATTAAGTATAATTAGTACTATGTGATTTTACTAAATATTAAGTGAAAAACATCTCAAGTTACTTTTTTATTCCCAAAGTATGAGCTCTGGTGTGTTGTGCCCGAATAAACACACCGATGTATTAGTTATCGTCGTTTGATAAATTTTTTTTTTTTTTAAATTATGCCAAAGTATCAGCAACTTTATTCTCTCCTTGTAATGATACATTGAACTCGTGAATAGTGGAGATGGAAGGAACTTTGTTGAGAATAGAATCAAACACTTAAATGTTCAAGTCATATTACTTACTAGTGCTAGTGTCGAACAATTTCAATATATGTGACGCTCTTTTTTTTAATCAGTCAAAAAAAAAAAGACTTATTTTTATATTTAATAACACTTTAACTCTAAAATGCCCATGGTATCTTTAATGAAATAATTTATAGGCACACAAATATTTATAGCTTATTCTGGACTACAAGGTTCAAAGTCTTTAAACTAAGTGCCTAATCAAACACTATCAACTTAAGACGGAGGGAGTAACTTTTCCTTTTTACCCTTTGAGAAAAAAATTAGTTTCCTTTCTTGGAGGTATTTTGAAAAATTTAAATAAAGGGGTCATGGTGTATTACGAAAAAGTTAACAAAGATTTTATCTTATTGAAAAGAATCTTACTCGTTTGGCCATAGATTTTGCCAAATTTATTTGAGTTTTTTTTGGCATATATGTTTGTTCGTAAATTTTATTCATATTTTGGCAAATTCCCAAAAATCAAAAACCATTTTGGCCCAAAATATTACGGGGCATTTGCATCTATACCCGCTTTTTATGTCACATTTTAACTTGTGCCCGCTTTGCAAAAAAAATTGCAAGCGTACCCGCTTTTTCGCATAACTTCAGCACACGGGGCTGAAGTAGCAAAGACAATCACGCAAAACTTCAGCATTCTAGTAGCCGGGCCTGAAGCTCAACTCTAGAGCTGAAGTTTTTGTGTTGTAACTGGGAAACTTCAGCTCTAGAGCTGAAATTTTTCTACCACCTATTAACATTACATACTAGAGCTGAAGTTTTTTTACCACCTGTTAATATTAACTTCAGCTCTAGAGCTGAAGTTTTTTTTATATTGACCGTAAACATTTGGATATTTCCAGTTGATTGCACCCCTACAACTGAAATTACGAGCTGAAGTTTTTTTATATTGACCGTAAACATTTGGATATTTCCAGTTGATTGCACCCCTACAACTGAAATTACAGATTTTGCCCAATCAATTCCTTGATCTTTAGCCATATCATCGCCAACAGTGATTAAATTATTCCTTTAGTCAGAATCATATTTACCATCTTCACTACTATAAACAAAAATAAATCATTTTGATCTTAAACATTTAAACTTCGCCTGCCGTGACTCCACCATGCCCCATCTTTCATTTAGCACTGTTCTAAGGTCAGAGAGGGATATATACATGTATCATTTGGGGGATTGGATTAGTGGGTAGAAAGCAGAGGAGAGAGCTAGAGCAGTTCTTGCTTTCTTCTGGTGAGGTACTGAAGCGGAGAAGAAAGGTAGCTGAACTTGTTTAAAAAGTGAGTACAAATTAAAAGTTTTAAAAAAAATGGGTATAGGTTAAATGGGGCGACCAAATAGGGCGCCCCGTGCAAATTTTTACAAATATTACTATTAACTTTTTTAAATTTATAAAAGAGCCCATCATTTATTATTTTGTAATAATGTTGCTTCGTCTTCTCGGTCATATGATAGTGTATTATGTAGTTCATTATAAAAATGATATATGCACCAAATTTATTTATATTCAGGACTATGGTTTGCAATAATATAATTAATGTTATTGATGAATGTACTGTTGGGTATTTGTGATAGTTTTTAGAACTTGTGGGTATAAGTTGTGTTTCATATTTTTGCAAAAAAAAAAAAAAAAGGTGAAATATGTTTTGAAAACTGCTGTCCAAACACATTTTTATTTTCAAATCAAACTTCACCCAAATTAGATTTTTCAAAACAAATTTGGGAATTTATGGCCAAACGTTAGCTTATTGGTTTATTTTATCCCCACTAATGACGTGGAACTACCAATATGGAACTCCAAAAACTTATGGGCTGTGGCGCTACTTTGCAAAAATTCCTTCCAAGGTAGTTTTGTTTCCTTTATATTTAGAGAAACTTTCAGAAATCACTATGTTTTAGTGGTTATTAGCTAGTTGTTGCTACCATTTACTATATTACTTCCTATAGCTATGTTTTCAGATTTTTTAGAGTGTATTCGATGTATTTAAGCTACTGTATTCATGAATACAGTAGCATTTTTAGGCGTGAAACAGGGTATTACAGCTAGACAGATTTTTGTATTCGAGTGTATTCATGGCGTGAAACATGGGATTACAGCTGGACAGATTATTATATTCGACTGTATTCACGGCGTGAAATATGGGATTACACTGTTTTTAAACGGAAAGTGAATCAATTAACATAATAGACTCCTAATATAACTCAACAAACTCAATTATAACACACAAATTTGTATTTCCAGTTATAAAAAAGATTCTCAACCGAAAACCACCCCAAAAACATAGCAATCTTCAGAGAAATTATATAATACATCTGAATACATAAATTATTTTAATTAAGAAAAATATATAAATACATTCATGGAATATAGCGAGACATTGAATACAATGAAATACATGGAATACGCTGAAATACAACGAAAAAAAAAGACAATGAATACGACAAAATACATGGAAATACAGCGAGATACATTGAAAAAAAAGGTAACAGAATCTTCAAGTTGCTCAGCCCCAAACTCCGTCGTCTTTGTTCAAGAACAACCCTAATGTCGTCTCGTCGAGAGGCCACGATTCTGACTCGAAACATCATTGTTCCCGTTACTGTGATACTATTCCGGCCTCTCCAACATCTAACCTTTATTCAAAACGACCACACAACAACCAAATTGCAGCTTTGCAGCGTTTTCCTGAAAGAGAGAGAATGAAGAAAATTACCGTTGAAACTCTCCTCGAAGAAGACCTCAGCGGAGACGACAGCGACAGGCAGAGAGAATACAGTAATTAGATGGAGAGAGCTAGGGTTTTCCCTTCGTTGAGTAGCCATAGCCACTGTTGTGAGATCGAAATACTGACTCTGAAAGATCTCTGATGAAAGCTCTTTTACACTAGCGAGAGGATTTGTTTGAAAGCTCTTTTCTTCATACAATATTTGTTTGGTTATATGTGGCAACAGCAATGGCAACCCTTTGGCATGGCGTGAGAAGAAAGAGCGGAGATTCGCCGCTGATGGTGGTGGTGGCGGAGAAGCTTTCGTGGAGGAAAAACGATCGACGGAGGAACTGATGAGAGAGAATCCATGAGTTTGTATTCATGGAGAAAACTGGCGTTGAGAGAGATGGTAGAGAAAAAGCTAAAGAATGAGAGAGAAAAATAATACAAAGCGTATTTTATGGCTTAAGGGTAGGAGGTGACCATAAATAGATATTTGGCTATAAAAATCAAAAAGTAGCTATGAAATATAATTTTTTATATGGTATTTATTTAAAATAAATAAGGTATCAACCTTTGCTATATGAGGTAAAAATTCCTTATATTTATCTCTTGTTATAAGTCCACAACTCTGCTTGCTATACAATTCTCATGATTTCTTCAATTTCTGAAGAAATCAGCCCTATTTATAGTTTAGAGATTCTTGGAAAACTTAAAATATTTTCTTCATCTTTTGTTTCATATGGGAGGAACTCAATTCTTTATGTTATAGGTGAGGCTAATAGCAACTTGGATATGTATTCTTCATCTTTTGTTTTACTGAATTTAAATTCTTCAATGTCAAGTACATATATGAGAAGTATCATCAGTTGCAGAGCTTTTGACATGGTCAAAGCTAGGGGTGTACATGGATCGGGTTGGTTCGGATTTTATTAAAACCAAACCAACTAACTATATCGGTTTGGATTGGTTCGGTTTTGTCGAGTTTTTCGGGTTTTCGGATTTTTCTTATTACATAAATATTATTTGAATTTTACTTTATTAAAGTTATAGGTAAAGTCTTGATAAATGAATATATGTTTACTAAAAATTAAAAAACATTAACAAATATATGATCTATTAAAGTATCCATATGGGAGAATTTTCTTTAGTAACACATTATAGTTTATTTTCTTAGTCGTCTAACATTAAATTTTTCGTTGATATACGCTTTCAAGGTTAATCGAATTTAATAATTAAATATAAAAATTAATATAAGACTTAAATAATGATATGTTCTATGTAATTTTAAATTATCGAAATACCACTTCAAATTCGAAAAAAGATATAAGAAATCTTGACATATGAATATGAAAAAACAAAGAGATGATTGACGCATTTCAATAACACTTAATAAGAAAGTGATATAACCCATTATTTAAAGTAAATAAAAATAAATGCACTTCATAGTTCTATTAAATATTACATCTCATGAGAGAATCCTAAATATTTCTAGATATTTTTTAAACAAAATTCTATATAAAGTCTTAAAGTATATACAAAAAATTATATATTTATATGTCGGTTTGGTTCGGATTTTTTTTACTCAATACCAAACCAAATCAAACCAAACCTAATCGAGTTTTTTAATCAATTTATTTTGACTTATCGGTTTGGTGCGATTTTTCGATTCGGTTTGAACACACCTAGTAAAAACTAAATACCTACTAAAATATACCATGTTTAGGAGAAAAAAAAAATAAAAAAAAAATCTCTCGTTGATATCATAAAACATCAATTCCTACTAGCGTAGCCAAAGAGGGAAATAATGTGATTGAGATAAGTAACACATCTCATTTTGGTGGGCGTTTCGACATATGAACTGTAAAATTCCGGAAAAAAGTAAAATAAAATTAAGTGAGAGTGTTATTTGGAAATTAGAGTTGTATTTGAGACATGAATATAATTTGGAGCTTTTTTGAAATTTGTGTGAACGATTTGAAATGAAAATCTTGAAAAAAAGTTATTTGGAGTTTTTCAAATTCTCGAAAGTTAACTTCAAGTGAAATTTGAAATTCTCATGGCCAAACATTGATTCCGAAAAAAGTAAAAATTTTCCGAAAAAAAATGAAATGTTCTTTATGGCCAAACGGGCCCTCATTCTCCCCCTCATTTCTATATACCCCTTTTGAGGAGAAAGCAACTTTTGATTTTCAGGCAGGTGTTGATTAGGGAGCGTTCAAATGAAGATGATATTTGGCTAAACTCTAGGACAGAAAAGATGGAATCTGTTCCTACCGTTGGTTGAGATGGTTTGAGTGTTTGATGTTCGTTCAAGCAATTGAAAGTTACAAATGTGCTACATGTCAAGGATTTGTTGGTAGAAAGGTGGTTATAACTTATAAGGTTTGTTGTTATTGGAATATTTAGTTAAATGTATAAGATATGGGGACCTAAATATACATAGTAGAAGTTAGGGGTGTTAGAGTTATTTTAGTTAGTTAGTAACTAATTGTTAGTTAAGAGGTGTATATAGTCAGTTGTATTGTTCTTAATTAGCTCATTTAGCTATTCTTCAATTCCAGAACTTTCTTCTCCAAGCTTCCTCTGCTAACATGGTATCAGAGCAGTGGAGAATGATTCATGGATGCAAAGGCTCAATTCAGTAAAATCTCTTCCTAACATCTCCTAAATTGAAGCTCATAGCTGTGTTCTTAATTTTTTAGCAGATCGATGAAATTTCTGCAAAATTAGCTCGATTGTGTTACTGTTTTCTCTTTGATTGTGCGATTTGATTGAGTTTGAAATCACACGTTAATGGCGGAAAAGACGAAGATTGATTATACTCATCCTTTTGTTCCCGTCGCACCCCCATTTTTTCTCGCGGAGTCCGGGTTTCGACATTCATGGGAAACAACTCATTTCCTTTTGGGAATTGGGTATTTGAATTTGAAGAGTCGCCACCTAACGGATTAAGGTGCGTTAGGGCACCTAGAGCAGATAACTCATAAAACCAGTTTGCATTACCAGAGACTTGGGTAAGGGCTCGAAATAACCTTAAGGGGAAAGTGTTAGGCACCTCTCGCGGTCCACAACAGTTGGTCTCGTTCGAACTCAAATTATGTGAATTAGTCATTAACAAAGCACATAAACACATAAAGTTTATTTAAACGGGGTAAAGGGGGGTCCTAGGTTGTTGGCCTATAGGATCACATCTGTACAATACCCGGTAAGCCTTTCTCAAATAGAGGGGTTACGCGTGGCATTAGCGCATAAGTCATCATATCCTTTACTACCCAATTACCCTCCCCTTGGTCATAGCCTAAAGCGTTCTAACAACCTTAAGAATGTATCCTATGCGTGCATTACCCGTCCCTTTACTTATATAGTCCCGGAGGTATTTAGGACTTCTAGTTAAGGTGGATCTAGACTCTCCTGCAGTAATTAAAAGGAGAAAATTCTAGGCGACAAACAAAACAAGTAGGACTGTATCAAAGATAGAACAGTTAAAAGGCTCACATTTTACCTCCACAAATAAAGCAAGCAAGTGCACGTCTCAAACAACAAATTTTAGGTGTTTCAGAGAAGTCTTAGAACAGGATATCTAGGTGAGCATGCCAAGCAGAGAATATACAACATTAAGTTAAGGCAAAACGTCAAAAACCAAATCAGTTTGCCTACTGATTTTAGGATCTGTTGAATATAGGCAGTTCACAAATAAGCACAACATAGTTCTAGTTTTTGTAAGATTTTTAATTACCTACAGGCTCTCCTAGGCGGAGATACCCTATAAACATGTTGTCTAAAAATGTAATCAGGATCAATTTAAAACAAACAGTTTTGAACTTATTAAGTCCTATAGGGATGCTGGTCTAGGTGCTGAACAATACAGAGCTAGTTTACATGCGTCTAATCCTAGCACATGATATCTAGGTGTTGGGATTGCTTTTAAACAAGATAGTTACTGATTTATGCGATGTAGACATGGGTTTAAAGCGAATGCAATAACAGTCCTGAAGCAGGATCTCTAATGCAGATAACGAATGAACGTTTTTGTTAAGCAGGATTATAGCAGTAATTTAATAACGGAATTCCTAGGTGTTCATGATTATGTAGAAATAGAAATTCGTAACAGATAAGGTGATGAGCCTATAACATGTTTTCTAGTATGCCAAACAATCCTAAAAGCATGGTTTCTAAAGCAAGTAAACATAAGAAACCTAAGGCATGATTTCTAATTCAAGTAAACATAACAAATCTAAGGCATGATTTCTAATGCAAGTAAGCATAGTAAACATAAAGGCATGATTTCTACCCGATTTCCCTCACAAAAAATCATATAAGAATCCGCTTCCCTTTACTAATTTCCCCAATATCTGTTTACAAAGTAAATAATATTACAAACCAAGAGTAGAATGAATTACAGGAATGAAAACAATATACTATAGGGAGCCTGGATAGGCCCAAAGCAAAACCTGGGGAACCAGGCCTTCAAATAGTCTCAATTGCCACATCTCATAGTACCAGGGAGGGTATCTTAGTGTGTCAAAGTTCCCAAGGGCCTCCAGGACCCAGGGCAGTGCTCACACCAAGGCCTCCTTAAAGGCTAAACAGCTTGTGCAGTGTATCAAAGTTCAGAGGAGTCTCATGGACTCCAAAGCAATGCTCACACTGGAGGGGCAGGAACCTAAGTATTCTAGGAATTGAAGTGATAGTGATTTGCAAGAATAGTTCTGAGGAAAAAGCAGTTTCAGAATTTCAGGAAATCAGAAGTAAACAGAATCGTTCAGTTCCTGGAACTTGGGCAAAGGCTCAAGCCAAACAAGCAGCATTCAGAAATAGGATTACTTATGCTTATTGGCTGTTACTAAGTGACCAAACACGGAAGCAAGGCATGCTGAAAATCAAGCAGCCACATGTAAGGGGTAATAGGGATTGGGGAGCAAAGTATCTAGGGGGTCATGCTTAGTAGGGGAGTAGGCAAGACATAGATCTAATTTTAGACATAAGTAAACGTGCAAACTTGCTGAAGGCAGAACACATAGTTCTAATTAGAAAACAGGAGTCAACATGCTATTGTGGTAAACACATGTATTGGCCAGGAGTGGACATAAACACATAGATTGAACATTAATAGACATGTTAGGAAACATATAGTCAGACATGCTATTGAATATATAGTTTGAACAAAAATAGCCACATAGATTGGACATAAACAATCATGCTAGCAAACACATGGATTAAACAGGGGTAAGCATGTTGATAAATACATGGATTTAAACAAAAGTAAACATGCTGATGAACATACAAATTTAACAGAAGTACACATGCTGATAAACGCTCAAATTGATTGAATGACAATAGTAGAGGCATACCAGTTAAGGAAGCATAAACAGAAGGTAAAGTAGACAGGATTCAACAGCCTAGCCGTGGCTTTCAGCCGACTAGTCAAGCGGTGATCACAAGTAGCAGAGAGAGAGAGATGAGAGGAAAGTTTTAGTGTGTGTGTTAACTATTGCTCGTGTCTAAGGTAGAATGAGAGTGCATATATATATATAAGAGTCGAATAGTGTAGGTAAATAAGGCAAGGCAAATTGACATTGCAAAAATAAGGTAAGGAAGTAATCAAATAATCAATCAAGATTGATTGGGGATAGGAAATTAGGGAATTATACTATAAATAACTCTAATTGAATTTCAAATAAGGCAAGAAGTAGGTTTAACAGTCAATTAGGGTTAGAACCCTTAAATCAAGTAATGAGTTTCACAAATAAGGCAACACGGGTAATCGGAGACCAATCAAAGTGTCAATCAACCCATAGATAGATAAGAGATGTCAATTAAGAACTCAGGATTAAGGAAAACAATCAGAGATCAATAAATTAGTTTAGTAGACAAATGAAACCCTAGATAATTAGGCTAATCATTCAATTATTCAAACAATAACGGACAAGAGATTGAAATCAAACACTGAATAGTCAAACAATTGGACCAGAAACATAACCATGCGAGGAAGATCAAACGAAACATAAAAACTTAAGAAAACCTTTTGCAAAAAACGGAAGTGGAAACCCCTGATAATTAGAAAGATACTTAGGGTAGATTAGTAGCTGGAAGATTAGGAGAACTTTAAAGAAATAGCCATGGAAACAGAAAGCACTTCAAACATACAGAGATTCGAATAACAGAAATCAGAGAAATCAAAAACCTAAAGTAGCGTAGTGCTAAAAATCGGTTAATAGTGAAGAAACAAGAAACTCTTTAAAGAAAAATCGACGACGAAATCAGAAACTTTCCAGATCTACAAAGATCTGGATGGATTCATGTTTGAAATGAGGGTTTTGAAGAAAGAATGAAAGGGTAAAGAGAATCCAGTCTCAAACAAGAGATTTGAACCGTAAAAGCATCGAAATAGTAACACTCACATCTCAGAGAGTCTTGAACCAGATCTGGTTAGATCTCTTCGAGATCTTTCCAGGAAATCATAAGAATGAGCAACCAGGAGACGTAGAAGATCAGTAGGAGCCTCAAACGGCCATGGAAATCCATGAATCGAACAGGAATCAAAGGGATTAGGGCTGGTTTTGGGTGGCGGCGGCTAGGGTTAGGTTTAGGTCTCAGAGAGACGGAGAGGATTAAGGATTCTAGAGCGGCCGTTTGTGAATAATGGCTGGAGTTTAGGGGGGTCGTTTGGTTAAAAATGGTAAGAAGTGATGGTGGCCGTTGATCTCTATGATCAACGGCCAGGATTTAGAGGGTTCAGGGCCCGGGTAGGACTTAGTTGGGCTAGGGGTAGTTGGTTTGGGCCTGATCTTAGTGGGTTAGGGATTTGGGCTATTTAATTTAGGCTAGGTCCGAAAATAAAAAGGGGTCATTTGTTAAATACCCATTTAATTGCTGAAACAATTTTTAAAACTAAAAATGACTTTCATGTCTAGAAATGTTTTAAATAATTACTTAATATTTTAAAAATATAAAAGGCTATTTTTTGGTAAAATAATGTAATAATGCATGCATGGGCTATAATTGCAAAGTAATTGCAATTATAATTCAAAAAATACAAATGCGGCTATTTGTGAAATAATTAAAACTTAGTACAAATGTAAATGATAAAATTAAGCCACAAAATTATTATAAAACTATTTTTGATGCAATTAGTGATTGTTTATATAAATAAAAATGCTGGGAAAAATTAATTAAAAATCTTAAAAATGTAGAAATTATGGAAAAATGTCAATTGATGCTAATGCATAGTTTTGAAGGCATACATGCATTTTAAAAATATTATAGGGAAAAATTGGGTATCAACAACTACCCCTCTTTACCCGGGAAGGATGAAGGAGTTTTCGGGTAAAGAAATGATGGCCAATTTTGACCGATTGGGATGTTTTGAAAAATAGAGGCCAAGAACTGGTCTCTGAGTTGCCTACATATCTTTGGCTTTACAGGAATCAGGCCGTGTGTAGTTCTGGACCCACCGGTGAATGAAGCCGATGGAGTTGTTATANTTAATATAGTTTAGTTTAATTAATTAGAACTTGTGTTTGCATCATGTAGTATAGTTATCTTATATTAAAGGAATTTAGCTATGGTTTTGAATAATAATTTTTGGAGTCTTCTTAGCCCAAAATTGAGATACAAAAAGACATGGCCCAACCCAATTACCCTTAGCCCATTCTACCCAACCCATTAGCCCATTTAAGTGCAAGATGTAATCCTAGCCATCTATTTTCTTCTAATCCAATGGCCATCATTCCTTCCCACTTCCATCTAAAATACCCAATTATAAAAAACCCTACCCTAAGTTTTCAATCCGAACACCCTATACACTCTATTAAACACACAATCAGCCGCAATACCAAGAAACCCTCCCTGCTTCGTCCTTCCTCTTCATTTTATTCACGGACCAAGCTCTTCTGTATAAAGGTGAAATCACTATAAAAGCAAAGAAGCTTATTTGGATCTCACAGGTTCAACCAATAATTAATCGTCACTTCACATGAGACCTCCTAGAGACCTAAAGAAAGAAAAGTTGCGCAGCAGCTGATAAAAAAAGCAACATCAAGAGCTAAAAAAAACCCAGCTTCATCTCCCTCAAGAACACCTGCTAATCACCATTAAAGCACACCAAAAGCAGCTCCACACCAGAAGAGAAAGACAAAATTCCATGAAAACAAAGAAAAGAAAAGAAACGGATAAAACAAAAAGTGAAACCAAAAGGAAAAACAATCGCAACTTTCTCTTCAAGCACAAGTGAAATAGCTTCCGTGGGATCGATTGTTGACGCGTCTTACGATTTTCTGACGATTCGAGTTCCTTTTTTCCGTTCAGGGTTGTGTTGCTGGTCCGGGATTCCAGTTAATGCCTCGTTTGAGCATTATTATTTCTTTGGTGTTAGCTTCTTTGTATGCAGCAAAAAGGTTAGAATCCAATAACAAAAAGTCTATTTTTTATCTACATATGCTTTTGGTTAATTTCTTTTCGGAAATGTTTTATATAATTCCTCTATAATTTTGTTCTATTATTTGGATTGGTTTATCTTATTTGCTTCGATTTAATGATCTACAAGATGAATATTAGTTGTTTTGATTGCTTTTTTTTTTTTTTTTTTTTGATTTTACTATTGAGTCTTTAAAGATCTGAAAATAAGAGTATTTATTTAAATTATAATATGTATTGTCAGCAAATTAATGTTCACCCTCGCTGCATTTACATTATTGTTGTCCTTGAAGAAAGTTGTGATATTATCCTATCATCAAGATTTCATATGTTCTCTTTATGCTAGGACCGATATTAATTGTTTTCCCATGGTAGTTCTAAATAGTTTTCACAAGTTAGTTTTTCACAAGTTGGTCTTGTAAATAATTTTTAAGTAGGAACCTTAAACTCTTTTCACAATCTTTACTCCTTTAACTCATGGCCCTCACTTAATTAATTTTAACTTTTTAGAAATCGAGGTGTGCCATTAGCGAATTTTCCATGGCCCTCGTAAAGTTGAAAACGCGTAGTTCCTTTAGGCGCGTTATTTTAATAATATTACTTTCCTAAACTCGGGTGTGCATTTCATGTGACCCAAATCCAAATCCCAAAACGTTGAATAAAAATGTGTCGAGGATCCGGGTGCATTTCATGTGACGTGATCCAAAAACACGTTTTTAAGCGACGTTCACTTTCTTAAAAAATTTAATTAAAAGCGATTAAACAATTCAAAAATTGCACAATAGGATAACATGTATTAAAATCAGACTTTAGCCAAATATAGCAGTTGAGCGACCGTGCTAGAACCACGGAACTCGGGAGTGCCTTACCCCTTCTCCCGGGTTAACAGAATTCCTTACCCGGATTTCTGGTTCGCGACTGTTAAACAGAGTCAAACCCTTTCCTCGATTCGGGATTCAAACCGTTGACTTGGGACACCATAAATCTCCCAAGTGGCGACTCTGAATCTCTTAATAAATGAATCCCGTTTCGATTGTCCTTTAATTGGAAAAACTTCCTTTATTATATCCTTCACGGGGTGTAGTAGCGAAAAAGGGAGGTGTGACAGTTTCATCAAAAGGTTCTTTTGTGAAGGGTGAGGTCGGATAGAGTTACGGTCGCGAATCTAGAATGTAACAAATGTATTATAGGGCAGATAGCTGGATATCACGGAGTGGGATGGGTAACCGATGAGAATCGGTTATGAATGGCAAAGTAGAAAAAAAATGGCATGAGCGGAAACCGGAGCGAAGGCTGTTCCTGTTTGAAAAACGGTTACCTCCTAGATTACCTGCAAAACTCAAAATACGATGCATGCAAGTATGTAGATCACTGCGAGAATTTAGACGTGATGCAAATTCCCTTTGGACCATGAAAGACTGTCTTTGGACGGTGCGGATGACGTCCTTAGACTATGATGTCCTGGGCTATGAATTGTGAGATAGGAGATTCGCAGGCCATGAAATGATGTTCTCGGGCCATGAAAATGGTGCCTCCGAACCATGACGCCTTTGAATAATGATATGCAAATTTGAGAGATCCTCAGGCCATAGCATGGTGTCTTCTGGATATGAGAAAATGATGCCTTTAGACAATTACGCCTTTGTACAAGTTGGCGATATTTCAGCCCATGAGATGCAATAATATGATGCTAAAATCAACAAGACAAGGCTTAGTCTTATGAGGTTGAGGGCAGAGCTTAGCCCGAAAGAGGAGCAAATAGATAGTGCCGGAGAGACAGTGCTTAGTCTAGGTAAATAAAGACGATGATTGGCCTTATGCAGATGGAGACAGAGCTTAGTCTCATGCAAGATTCGGGACAGGGCTTAGTCCCATGCAAATGGAAGGCAGAGCTTAGCCTTATGCAGATATGGAGGCAGGGCTTAGCCTCATGCAGCTTCGGGACAGGGCTTAGTCCCATGCAAATGGAAGGGAGAGCTTAGCCTTATGTAGATGTGGAGGCAGGGCTTAGCCTTATGCAGATAGAGACAGAACTTAGTCTCATGCAAGATTCTGGACAGGGCTTAGTCCCATGCAAATGGAAGGTAGAGCTTTAGCCTTATGCAAAATGGAGGTAAGGTTTAGCCTCATGCAGATTCGTGACAGTGCTTAGTCCCATGCAAATGGAAGGCAGAGCTTAGCCTAATGCAGATATGGAGGCAGGGCTTAGCCTCATGCAGGATTCGGGACAGGGCTTAGTCCCATGCAAATGGAAGGCAGAGCTTAGCCTTATGCAGATGTGGAGGCAGGGCTTAGCCTTATGCAGATGGAGACAGAGCTTAGTCTCATGCAAGATTCGGGACAGGGCTTAGTCCCATGCAAATGGAAGGCAGAGCTTTAGCCTTATGCAAAATGGAGGTAGAGCTTAGCCTCATGCAGGGTTTGGGACAGGGCTTAGTCCCATGCGAAAATAGAATAAATAGCAGGTGATAGCAGAGTTTTCTTAGCTAATAATAGATTTCAGTATCACAGTTGTTATGAAGGTTGTGACTTGGAAGCATGTATATTCTTCGCTCCTGCATCCAAAGAAAAATCGTGAGTTCTGTAAAGGGGAAGGTCGGTTCGTGCCTCTGTCGTCTTGCTTGGCTTGCTTCGCTTGGTCCGAAGGTCCTGTTCAAATCATTGGGGGATAGCGTTGGCTAAACAGAGTCATTTTACAAGCAAGCATGCATAGTTTCAAAGATGTAATAAAATATATTAATTTAGAAATTGGTTAGATGAATCAGTGACTATGACACGATCCGAGACATCGCAACCTCTCATACTATAAAATTTTGAGGGTCCTCCTCAAAATACTGCCCTAGTTAGATGGACACGTCTGACTGCTGCACATGCTGCGATCGGCTGAAATTGCTTTGGAATTTTGAGGGTCCTCCTCAAAATTCTACCCCAGTTTCTGATTGATTTTTGACTTTCTAGCATATGATGGCGTTGGCTGGACTTGCTCCGGAATTTTGAGGGTCCTCCTCAAAATTCTGCCCCAGTTTCTGATTGATTTCCGACTTTCTGGCATATGATGGCATTGGCTGGACTTGCTCCGGAATTTTGAGGGTCCTCCTCAAAATTCTGCCCTAGTTTCTGGTTCTGGGGAGGGGTGAATGAAAGTTTTATTATGATATGACCGAACCCACAGGGCTGCCTATGTATCCCCTCTTAAACAGGAATCAGGTCAAGTGTAGTTCAATTTGCATCATTTTGTGAAAACATAAATAGTTACACATAGTATCATTTGACTGCATCCGAGTTGATCGGTTTTGGCCAGACTTCTCCGTCCATTTCTGCAAGTATGAGGGCTCCTCCTGTCAATACTCTGTGAACCATGTAAGTGCCTTGCCAATTGGGAGAGAATTTCCCTTTGGCTTCATCCTGATGCAGGAAGATCTTCTTCAACACCAGCTGCCCCGGTGCGAACTGCCTCTGCTTGACTCGTTTGTTGAAGGCTCTGGACATTCTGTTCTGATAGAGTTGCCCATGACACACTGCATTCATCCTTTTTCGTCTATGAGGGCTAGCTTCTCATAACGACTTCTTATCCATTCTGCGTCGCTGAGCTCAGCTTCTTGTATGATTCTAAGAGAAGGGATCTCCACTTCAACGGGAATAACAACTTTAGTACCATAAACCAGTAAGTAGGGAGTTGTCCCGGTTGATGTGCGGACTGTGGTACGATATCCCAACAAAGCGAATGGCAGCTTCTCGTGCCATTGTTTGTTCTTTTTCTACCATCTTTCTCAGTATCTTCTTGATATTCTTGTTAGCGGCTTCTACAACTCCGTTCATCTGAGGTCTATGTGCTTGATTTTAAAAGTCTCACACATGGTCTTCATCAGATCACTGTTGAGATTGGAGGCATTGTCAGTGATGATTGATTCTGGAACTCCAATTCGGCAACAATCCGGTCGCGGACAAAATCTGCTACGACCTTCTTAGTTACTGTCTTGTAAGATGTTGCTTCGACCCATTTGGTGAAGTAATCATTAGCTACCAAGATGAACCGATGCCCATTTGAGGCGGTGGGCTCAATTGGACCAATGATATCCATTCCCCAGGCGACGAATGGCCAAGGTGAGCTTGTTGCATTGAGCTCATTTGGCGGCACTTTTATCATATCGGCATGTACTTGACATTGGTAGCATTTTCGGACATACTGGACGCAATCTGTCACCATGGTCATCCACAAATAACCGGCCCTAAGTATCTTTTTGGCTAAGACGAAGCCATTCATATGCGGGCCGCAGGTCCTAGCATGTATCTCCTCAAGTAGCTTAGAAGCTTCTTTTGCGTCGACACACCTTAGCAATCCCAAATCAGGAGTTCTTCTGTACAAGGTTCCTCCGCTGTGGAAGAAATTATTGGACAACCTCCGAAGCGTACGTTTCTGAGTATGATTTGCATGCTCCGGATATACCCCTTTTGCCAAATATTCTTTGATATCGTGAAACCAAGGCTTCCCGTCTGTTTCTTCTTCAACATGGGTACAATACCGGCTGACTATGGATCCTTACTGGGATGGGATCGATGAAGTTCTTGTCGGGATGCAGTATCATGGATGAAAAAGTGGCCAATGCATCGGCAAACTCGTTCTGAATTCTGGGAGCATGCCAAAACTCCATCTTCGTGAACCTCTTTATCAATTCCTATACACGGCGCAGATATGGCAATATCTTGGAATTCTTGGTGGCCCATTCTCCTTGTACCTGGTGCACAAGCAAATCTGAATCACCGATTACCAGCAGCTCCTGAATATTCATGTTGATGGCCATGTTGAGCCCTAGTATGAAGGCTTTATACTCTGCCATATTGTTAGTGCAGGGAAATTTGAGTTTAGTAGATACCAGATAATGTTGTCCAGTTTCCGATACCAAGACGACTCTAATGCCGACTCCCTTGAAATTTGCCGCTCCGTCAAAGAACATTCTCCAACCGTTGTAGGACTCAGCAATATCTTCTCCTATGAATAGCACCTTTTCATTGGGAAAATACATTTTTGGGGGTTCGTATTCTCCTTCCACAGGGTTCTCAGCAAGAAGATCTGCTAGTGCCTGTCGCTTGACTGCTTTCTGAGTCACATAGACAATATCGAACTCGCTCAACAGGATTTTCCACTTAGCCAGCTTGCCAGTGGGCATGGGTTTCTGAAAGATATATTTCAGGGGATCCATCCTTGATATGAGGTATGTTGTGTAGGCACAGAAGTAATGCCTCAGCTTTTGAGCTATCCAAGTCAGAGCGCAGCAGGTATGTTCCAATAGAGAGTACCGCGCTTCATATGGAGTGAAATTCTTACTCAAGTAATAGATAGCTTGTTCCTTTCTCCCTATCTCGTCATGCTTCCCCAGAACGCAGCCGAAGGCTCCATCTAGAACTGTAAGGTAGAGTAGCAAGGGTCTACCTGGCTCTGGTGGGACCAAGACTGGTGGTGTTGATAAGTACTCCTTGATCTTGTCGAAAGCCTTTTGACAATCTTCGGTCCAACTAGTTGTGGCATCTTTCTTCAACATCTTGAAAATCGGCTCACATATAACTGTGGACTGGGCTATGAACCGGCTGAGCCGTCCTAGTAAACTTATTACATCTTTCTTACTTTTCGGCGGCGGTGGCTCCTGGATGGCTTTGACTTTCAACGGATCCAATTCTATCCCTCGGCGACTGACAATGAACCCAAGTAACTTTCCGGCGGGATCCCCGAAAGCGCATTTTGTGGGCTTTAGTTTCAGGTTGTATTTCCATAGTCTGTCGAAAAACTTCCTCAAATCGGGTATATGATCTGTGGCTTTCTTGGATTTGATGATGACGTCGTCCACATATACCTCGATCTCCTTATGTATCAGGTCATGAAAAATGGTAGTCATAGCCCTCATGTAGGTGGCCCCAGCATTCTTTAGACCGAATGGCATCATCTTATAACAATATACTCCCCATGGTGTAATGAAAGCCGTTTTCTCAGCGTCCTCTTCGTCCATCCAGATCTGATGGTAACCGGCAAAACAATCCACAAACGACTGGAGTTCATACTTGGCACAATTGTCGNGTAGTTCTAAATAGTTTTCACAAGTTAGTTTTTCACAAGTTGGTCTTGTAAATAATTTTTTAAGTAGGAACCTTAAACTCTTTTCACAATCTTTACTCCTTTAACTCATGGCCCTCACTTAATTAATTTTAACTTTTTAGAAATCGAGGTGTGCCATTAGCGAATTTTCCATGGCCCTCGTAAAGTTGAAAACGCGTAGTTCCTTTAGGCGCGTTATTTTAATAATATTACTTTCCTAAACTCGGGTGTGCATTTCATGTGACCCAAATTCAAATCCCAAAACGTTGAATAAAAATGTGTCGAGGATCCGGGTGCATTTCATGTGACGTGATCCAAAAACACGTTTTTAGCGACGTTCACTTTCTTAAAAAATTTAATTAAAAGCGATTAAACAATTCAAAAATTGCACAATAGGATAACATGTATTAAAATCAGACATTAGCCAAATATAGCAGTTGAGCGACCGTGCTAGAACCATGGAACTCGGGAGTGCCTAACCCCTTCTCTCGGGTTAACAGAATTCCTTACCCGGATTTCTGGTTCGCGACTGTTAAACAGAGTCAAACCCTTTCCTCGATTCGGGATTCAAACCGATGACTTGGGACACCATAAGTCTCCCAAGTGGCGACTCTGAATCTCTTAATAAATGAATCCCGTTTCGATTGTCCTTTAATTGGAAAAACTCCCTTTATTATATCCTTCACGGGGTGTAGTAGCGAAAAAGGGAGGCGTGACAGCTCTGGCGACTCTGCTGGGGACAGAACCCAGAATTTTGGTTCAGGGTTCAAGAATTCGAGCTCAGTTAAATTGTTATATTTGGCTTTATCTGATTTTCTTACATGTTCCATGCTATGTGCTAAATGTTTTACCGCTTTGATATTTGTTGAATTGTATATAAACTGTCGCGAATCCCTTCCTCTTTCTGAGTCTTCTACATCATGGAGTAGGGTGCACTTCGTGTAGCTTCTCTTCTGTTTAGATTCTTTTACTATTTAGAACGAGGTTTGGATAAGTTGCAAAGCCGGCGGAGCTTCTGTATCCCCGGTACGCTGCCTCCCCCTCGGCCCGAGTTGTCCGCTCGGGTAAGCCAGGTCTAGACCAATAAACCTAGGGTTCAAACCTAGAAGAACAAAACCTCATGCCGGATCCCTAGTAGGACGCTTGTTTGCATCATGTGCATTTGACTTAGGGGACTCAAAACAGGGGTTGGGTCCGTCTAGGACAGGTGACCTGAAATAAGTTGACCATCCTGATGCATCTTACGTGCTACTTGCGCATTTATTTGCTCGACTTTGCATGTTGACCGGCTTGTCTAAATGAGTGAATTATGAAAATAAGCAGTGTTAGGACTAAGTGAGGGTGACCATTTATTGTGAAAAACCAAGTGCCCAAGTAGTGCCGAAATGCTGCCGGATTTTTGAAAATGAAAGAAAAAGAAGAAAAGTAATTTTTCTTTAGTTTGTTTTGTTTACTAATGGAAAAGAAAAACCTAAAAAAAGGTTTTATTTTCAAATTAGTTTGTTTATTGCCACTGAACAAGAAAAAAAAAAGAATCTTGCTTTCAGAAATAGTGTATTTGCCAACAAAAATAAAAGAGTCTTATTTTCAAAATAGTTAGGTTTATTTTCCTGAACTACGCCGGTTTGATTCTCACCGATATGAGATACGTAGGCAACCCTCATCGGGTCCAACTTCCCTTTTTACAAAAAATAGCCAAAAAAAAATTGTCAAATTTAATTTTTGTCATAAATAAGTCAGGTGATGCCATTCTTGTCTAAAATAAGCCGAATGTCCCTAAAAGGACGCCGGAAGGCCGTTTTTGCGAGAATAGCTACCCTGAGTCATTTTTTACATGGTTTGCGGGCACAGCCTTAAAATCTTCCTCCCAGAAGTGCTGAAAGTCCGTATTTGCAAATCTAAGGCTTGTTTTCTAAATAAAGAATTTTTGCACAAATAGCCATTTCTTCAAAATGAGTCATTAAAGTCCCCTAATAAATGTCCAGGAAGACCACAGTTGACATTGAAACCTTCTCAGTCTTGCGCAGGCCCGCGACGATACCGAATGATGCCCCGCGGGCCCCAGGATTTGAAGCTTTGATGTATTCCTAGTTAATCGAGTCTGTATTTTGTTTTTGAGTCTGTTTTGTATTTTCCTGTTGAGAAAAAGAAAAACAAATAGTCTAGTATCTCTTGTAATTGGCGTTTATTGATGAAAATTTGAAAAATCCCAAAAAAAAAAAATTATCTCTTTATTTTGCATTTAGTTTGCAGAACTACGCTCGGTCTGATTCACGCGGGGTCGTGATACGTAGGCAATCTCCATAGGATTCGACCGTAACTAAATGAAAAAAGGGAAAAACAAGAAAAAATGAAAGGAAAGAGGTGAAAAACAAGAAAGGAAAGAAAAACAAAGAGGGAAAGAAAAACAAAAAGAAAATAAGAAACCAAACAAAGGCAAACGAGAGAAAATAAAAAGGGGGCAAAGGAAAGAAAAGAGCGGAAAAACAATTTTGAGGAAAGGAGCGAATAGGAACAAGGAAAAACCAAGGCAAAAGAAAAAAAGAAGGAGAGAGGAGAAATTAGAAAGAAAAGCAAAAGAAAAGAGGGAAAGGCAAGGAACGAACAATGAAAACAAGAGGGAAGAGTGAGAGGATAAAGCAAAGAAAAGGCCTAGCAAATAAAAAAAAACACACAAAGCCGGGACGACACATGCAACCAAACAAAGACATAATAGAAATGGTTAACAGCTTAGGTGCATTCATTCCCAAATGTGTGGATACCTATTTATTAATGCTCTAACCGCTAACAAAGTTGTTGTTGATAATGAGTCTAGGCAGGTGGTTAAGTTGACTGGCATTCTAGCAACCCATTCCTACAACACCCGCTCTAAGGACAAGTCAAACATGATCAACCAGGAGTTAGAATCAAGCATTGTCGACCCGTCTAGGGAGGATGAAGAATTAGATGTCAATGCAATGAAGGAGGAGATATATAAACTGAAGCAACAAATGGCCGAGATGTACCAGGCCTGGTAAAAGGGACACCCACCACCAGCTTACCCTGCTAACCCCGCCTACATCCCACCATTAGCTCAGCCACAAGATCCTCCTACAGTGAACTCACCTCCAACCTTCCCTACTTACCAGCAGTACTACGGAATCACCTCCCAAACACCACCACCTCCACCACCCAAACAAATTCCATGCCCTCCACCACCAATTACTCCTGTGTTTGTAGCTCCCCCACCTGTCGCATTACACAGGTCCTCTAGTGAACCCTTGTTTCAAACCTATGAAAACCACTATTACCCACCCGAACCCACCTTCAAACCACCAGAACCATGTTCTTACACTCCCCGTCTTGATTTCTCAGCTGAAGAAGAAAAGCCTACCAAAAACCCTGAGCAGGAGGAGATGATACGAAAGGTCACGAGTTTAGAACAGTCGTTCAGAAATATGCAGGGTCTCGGAGGTCAAGTGAGTGTGGCCTTCAAAGATTTGTGCTTGTTTCCCGATGTCCAGTTACCTGCGGGATTCAAGTTACCCAAGTTTGATATGTATTACGGACACGGTGATCTAGTGGCACATCTAAGGGGATTTTGCAGCAAAATAAGAGGAGCTGGGGGAAGGGACGAGTTATTAATGGCATACTTCAGTCAAAGTCTAAGTGGTGCGGCCTTGGAATGGTACACTCGACAAGATCATGCTCGATGGTACACTTGGGATGATTTAGCCCAGGCGTTTGCATGCCACTTTCAGTATAATCTCGAAATTGTCCCGGACCGTCTGTCACTGACTAAAATTGAGAAAAAGCCCGGGGAATGCTTCAGAGAGTACGATTTTCGGTGGAGAGAACAAGCGGCAAGAGTCGATCCTCCAATGAAAGAAAGCGAGATGGTTGATTACTTCTTACAGGCTTTGGAGCCCACCTACTATGGTCACTTGGTGTCGGCAGTGGGAAAATCTTTCAACGAAGTAGTGAAAATGGGAAGTATGGTGGAGGAGGGGCTTAAATCCAACAAAATCATGAGCTATTCGGCAATCAAGGCAACTACCCAGGCTATCCAGAGCGGCACTGGAGGGGTATTGGGAAAGAAAAAGAAAGAAGATGTTGCAGTAGTTGAATCAAGAGCTTGGTCCAGGGGACCATCACCATATTACAACCAACCTCGACCCCATCCCCAAACCTACCCCCACACTCCATATAGCCCACCACAACACTATCCCCACTTCTCTGTCCACCATGCCCAAACACACCCCCAACATCCTACCCATGCGCAATGGTGCGTACCTACCCCACAAAATGCTTACCCAATTCAAAACACCTACCCACCCCCAAGAGCCTACAAGAATCCCCCTGGAGCAGGTTTGCGGGCCAGCCAAAATTTCAAGCAAGAGAGGGCACAGAAGCAGGAAACTTTCACCCCCTTGGGAGAGTCATATGCAAACTTGTTTGAGAAGCTAAAGCAATATAACCTGATTGCACCCATTCCTCCGAATCATGTGGACAAGCGTGCAAGAAGCTTTGACCCTTCTAAAAGGTGTGAATACCATTCCAATGCCCAGGGGCACGATGTCGAAAGTTGCCGGGATTTGAAAAGAGAGATAGAAAGAATGATTCAGGAAGGGATAATTGCGGTCCAGGACAGTGCCACCCAGAACATTGCACAGAAGCCTTTACCTGCACATGATGATGCACATTTTGTGGGGAAGATCCATGGCGACAGGGAGTACGAGAACCCTCTCGGAAACTTTTTGAATGAAGTCAATAATATTGAAATTGGCGAGGGTTCCAGCAATATTGATGCGAAACTCAGTGGTTAAGATGTCATGCTTGGTAATTGGGAAGACGCTCCAACTCTTGGTTAGCTAGAGTGGAGTTTTGGTGGTTTATTTTGTTGTCATTTCTGTTGTCCGGGTTATTTCAGGGTTGTAATCCGGATATTGTCTTGTGACTCAAACCCTTCTATTTTTTCACTTTGCCATAATAGTTTGGTTAGTGCTGTCTAGGTTTGTCTGTTTATTCTGTTGTTTAAACCCTTTCACCGTCAGTCTAATGCAATTCTCTGTTTCTTGCCATTTCTAGTCATGTTGTTTAGTTTTCTTCTCCTTTTACAATTCTTTTCATGCTGGTTCTGGTGACATGACATGCACGCATAATTCTCAGCCTGGTTTTTAAAAGTCAGTTTAGTAATGAAGCAATGAAACAAATGTTGAAGATGTAAGGACATTTGAGGGCAATACGTAAGGGCATTTTGAGATCACTTCGAGCCCAAATTGTGTGAAACTAGGGCAGACGGAACATAAAGAAATACTGTTGAAATGCATCATGCCACATCGGCTTGAAACCAAAGGCAAGTTTGCCCCAAGTCTATAGGGGCCGTTCATAGTACCGAGATTATTGTCCAATGGTGCTGGGTAATTGACAGATGTAGAAGGCAAATGTGTGAATTTGGTTATCAGGTCTGCCACAATCAAAAGATATTACGAATGTTTTTCCTGTTTTGCTTAATTGCATTTGTTTGTACTCGGCATGTTTTGGAGATTGGAATGACGAAGGCATTTTGTTCTGCTATCCAAACACTTTATCCTTTGCTACCCCTTTGAGCCTCGGTTATTTTCTTGCATACCCCTCTTTCGAAATCGATAATAAACTCATAAGCCCGAGCGGGGACAGTAAGTGGAGAAACAAGAGAAAAATAGTGAAAAAAAGAAAAAAGGAAGAGAAAAAAAAAAGAAAAGAAAAAGAGAAAAAGAAAAGAAAAGAAAAAAAGAGAAAAGAAAAAGAAAAGAAAAGAAGAGAAAAGAAAAAGAAAGGAAAAGAAAAGAGAAGGAAAAGAAAAGGAAAAGAAAAGAAATGAAAAGAAAGAAGAGAAAAGTGGAAGAAAGGGAAAGATCGCAACAACGAAGTAATTCTATACCTAAACTACGTTTGACTTGATCCCGAAAGGGTACGTAGGCAGCCTCTCTCTGAGGTTCAGTCACACTGAATAAAAATCCAAAAGTCCCCAAAAAAGAAACCGGGACAGAAGTTGTGGTTGTTGTGAGAAATCTGATTCCGAAAGTTGTAATTTTGAGCCCATGTTGAATTGTTTTGAGCCTTTGATACCTTTTCTTCCTAACCATGTCCAAAAGCCTGTATTACGGTCCAAAGAAAGACCTTCTGATCAATTTTCGAGAGATGCCGAGTCAAGCGAGTAGAGGTGGACCATATCAGGGGCAACACTCAGGTCCAAACAAAGGAAATGAAGAATGAAAGAGTCTTGATGATAAATGCCCTCACGGGTATTCCAAGGCGATAAAAGCTGAGAGAAAACAAAATGAGAGAGTCTTATTGGTGAAAACCTTCACAGGCACCATAAGGCGATAGTGAGGTGAGAGAAAGCCCAAAATGAGAGAGGCTTGATGGTGAAAACCCTTCGGGCACTACAAGTCGAAAAAGGATTGTGATTCAAATTTGATAAGCGGAGCATTGAAGCCTAGTTTCACGGCGAAAAGGTACAACAAGAGCTGAACATCAGATTTGCTTAACAAAATAGGCTGCAGAGGCATGTCAAGGTCATCAGAGTCGGTGTCCACATCCGATAGGTTTCTATGTTGTAGTTTTCTTGTTAGAAATCATCTCTTTCCATTGTCCTCTACTCTGTTCCTTTCGTCTTGTTTACTTCCTCGTCCTGAGTCAATTCGGTCATAACAAGTGAGAAATGACTTCAAAATCTGCCACCAGCTTTCCAATTGAACAAAACAGGATCTGGCCAGCATATCAAATCGTCATAAGTCAGGAAAAATAGTAGGCACACTGAGATGGCAACAACCTACATGCCTTGGGATCCTTGTGAAATGCAAGGGCTTGGTATTTATCAATTCATGAACGCAACAAATGAAGGGTTTAGGGTGAACGGATCAAAGGTATTTTCGGTAAAACACGAAAGGTTTGGTACATATCAGATGGAAGGTGCTTGGTGAACAGATCAGAGGTATTTTTTGCGTTAAGGCTAACAAAGGAAGTGGTTAGCAAGGTCTCCAAGTGAGAATCAGTTACCAACGCAGGTGAAGGAACAATAAACTTCAAGGCCGAGGCCAGTGGTTAAATCAAGAAAGAACATCATGTACACGAAGTAGGAGCAATAGACGTGCTTTGGGAAGTGGGAATGCCAGTTCATGCAATGCAACAAGTAAAGGATATTGGGAACAAGCAAGGTCTTCGGGTGGAAATCAGTCATCTTGGCAAATGCAGAAGCAGCCGCCCTCAAAGTTCAAGGCCACAAACTAACCACCACATTTTAAACTCACAAGTTTTCTTTGTTTGAAACAGGAACAACGCAGTGTAAGAAAGGTGGTTCAACAATAAGAAAAAGAAAAAGAAAGAAAAGAAAAGGAAGAAGAGGAGAGCCGACCAAAGGGAAGTTTCTCAAACCTTCGCCCTTGCCTGTCTTGTTAGCGTGCATAAAATGCTGCCATTGCTTTTCACATTTTCTCCTCCTAGGATGAAAAGTCCTAGTCTGATGTATTTTCTCCTAGGATCTAAATTTTAGTCTGATGAATTGTTCTCCTAAGATAGATAACCTAGTCTGATGAATTCTCTCCTAAGATAGATAACCTAGTCTGATGAATCTTTCTCCTAAGATAGAAAACCTAGTCTGATGAACTTTCTCCTAGGATCAAAATCTCAGTACGATGATCTTTCTCCTAAGATAATGAAAATGGACCTAGTCTAATGAATTTTCTCCTAGGATCGACCTCTTATTCTGATGAATTGTTCTCCTAAGATAGATAACCTAGTCTGATGAATTTTCTCCTAGGATCACAATCTTAGTCTGATGAATTGTTCTCCTAAGATAGAAAACCTAGTCTGATGAATCTTTCTCCTAGGATCAAAATCTTAGTCTGATGAATCTTTCTCCTAAGATAACAAAAAATAAAACCTAGTCTGATGAACTTTCTCCTAGGATCGACATCTTAGTCTGATGAATTGTTCTCCTAAGATAGACAACCTAGTCTGATGAATTTTCTCCTAGGATCACAATCTTAGTCTGATGAATTATTCTCCTAAGATAGAAAACCTAGTCTGATGAATCTTTCTCCTAGGATCAAAATCTTAGTCTGATGAATCTTTCTCCGAAGATAACCAAAATAGTAACCTAGTCTGATGAACTTTCTCCTAGGATCTAAAATCTTAGTCTGATGAATCTTTCTCCTAAGATAGAAGACCTAGTCTGATGAATTTGCTAGTCAAAAGTCCTTGGTTTTACTCACAAGAGACGTACATTCCAATCAAGTCCTTAGTTTTATTCTCATGATTGCATCAATAGCTTAGGTGATCTATATTTTGTTAACAACTCACAAATCTTCCCAGCCACCAAACTGGGGCAGAAAGTTTTCTTTGTTTTTGTTTATTTCGTTGCAGTCAGGAGCCCACCTGGAGAACAAGGGAATACTTTTCAAGTTGCAGTCAGGAGCCCATCTGGAGAACAAGGGAATATTTCAAATTTCAGCAGTCAGGAGCCCACCTGGAGAACAAGGGAAGTACAATTCCAATTTTAGCTTTTAATATTTGATAACATGCTGTACCCATTTCCCAAACTGGGGCAGAAAATTTTCTTTGTTTATTTTGTTGCAGTCAGGAGCCCACCTGGAGAACAAGGGAATGCTTTTCAAGTTCAGCAATCAGGAGCCCACCTGGAGAACAAGGGAATACTTTTCAAGCTTCAGCAATCAGGAGCCCGCTTGGAGAACAGAGGCATACATTTCCAGTTTCAGCAGTCAGGAGCCCGCTTGGAGAACAGAGGTATTACAATTCAAGTTTTAGTTTTCAAATTCTTATTAATATCTGGTAATATGATGCCCAGTCACCAAACTAGGGAAAGAGATTTTCTTTGTTTTTGTCTATTTTGTTGAAGTCAGGAGCCCGTCTGGAGAATAGAGGCACACATTTCAAGTTTCAGTAGTTAGGAGCCCGCCTGGAGAACAGAGGCGTACATTTCATGTTTCAGAAGTCAGGAGCCTGCCTGGAGAACAGAGGCATACATTTCAAGTTTCAGAAGTCAGGAGCCTGCCTGGAGAACAGAGGCATACATTTCAAGTTTCAGAAGTCAGGAGCCCGCCTGGAGAACAGAGGCATACATTTCAAGTTTCAGCAGTCAGGAGCCCGCCTGGAGAACAGAGGCATACATTTCAAGTTTCAGCAGTCAGGAGCCCGCCTGGAGACCAGAGGCATACATTTCAAGTTTCAGCAGTCAGGAGCCCGCCTGGAGACCAGAGGACTAGATTTCATGTTTTAGCGGTCAAGCATCACTCGGAGAAAGGGCAAAACATCTCAGATCATAATTCAATGCAGCAACAAAAGGATGTCGCCGGGAGAATACAAGACAACAAGGCAACAAGAAATACAAGATCAAGTTTGAAGACATAGATAGGTTTTGTAATTCATAGACCATAGTTTAGTCTAGCTTCTTTTTATTTTTGACATGGTGTAATAAGGGGGTTCGGTAAGCTGTAGCAACAGCAGCAGCAACAGTGAAACCTCAGCTTCGTGGTAGTCCCAGCTACCAGACCTTCCCGAACTACACTGACCTGATTCCTTTTTAGCCAAGGATATGTAGGCAACCTCAGAAGCAGGGTGCGGTCAAATCTTTCAAAAATGCTTCCCACGAGTATTCAAACGGGCAAAAATCGCTCGTATCCGCTCACTTATCTTTGCACGAAAACTCTTCGTGTTTCCGAGCAAAGAGGGGCAGCTGTGAGCACGTGATTTCTGCCCTATATGAATTACTCCCAGAAACCCAAAACAAAATAATTTCTTTTCATTATTTGCAATTTTGTGAATTTTCATGGCATTTTCTGTTAATTGTTTGCATTTGTTTGTGCATTTTTATTAATGAAAAATACAAAATATATATTGCATTTGCATTTAGGACTTAATTTTATATATTTTTAGATTAATTAGTAATTAGGGTTTTACAAAAATACAAAAATTGATTTATTTGCTTTGTTTGATTTTAGCTTTGAATTTTGTTCAGTTTCCTTTAAATTGGTATTTAATTAGTTTGTGTTGGTTATTAATAAGAGCTTAATATAGTTGGGTAGGTTAATTTAGTTTTTAGAGTTAATTTAGATTTTTAGTTTTAACTTGAAAAGAAAAAGAAAAGAAAATAAAAGAGAAGAAATTAAAAGAATTGGGTCTTCTTTATTAAAGACCCAAATTTGGGCCAAATTCACTCCAGGCCAATTAATCAAACCCCAACCCAAATTTTCGTCCAAATACCTGGCCCATAAACCTTTAACCCCAGCCCAGCTTCGCCCAACCCAAGTCCCCTCGACCCGGTCTCTTTAGACGACTAAACGACGTCGTTCCCCCCCCCCCCCATTTGATCTGA
>NW_017673056.1:53534-75912 GCF_001879085.1 Nicotiana attenuata | reverse complement strand
TTTTCGAGCAAAGAGGGGCAGCTGTGAGCACGTGATTTTTTGCCCTATATGAATTACTCCCAGAAACCCAAAATTAAAATAATTTCTTTTTCATTATTTGCAATTTTTGTGAATTTTTCGTGGCATTTTTCTGTTAATTGTTTTGCATTTGTTTGTGCATTTTTAATTAATGAAAAATACAAAATATATATTGCATTTGCATTTAGGACTTCATTTTACATATTTTTAGATTAATTAGTAATTAGGGTTTTACAAAAATACAAAAATCACAAAAATTGATTTATTTGCTTTGTTTGATTTTAGCTTTGAATTTTGTTCAGTTTTCCTTTAAATTGGTATTTAATTAGTTTGTGTTGGTTATTAATTAGAGCTTAATATAGTTGGGTAGGTTAATTTAGTTTTTAGAGTTAATTTAGATTTTTAGTTTTAACTTGAAAAGAAAAAGAAAAGAAAATAAAAAGGAAATAAAAGAAAAGAAATTAAAAGAATTGGGTCTTCTTTATTAAAGACCCAAATTTGGGCCAAATTCACTCCAGGCCAATTAATCAAACCCCTAACCCAAATTTTCGTCCAAATACCTGGCCCATAAGCCTTTAACCTAGCCCAAAACCATTTCCCCACCCGGTCCTTCTCCAGTTAATACCAAAACGACCCCGTTTCGTGGTGAGTAATATCAACCGTTGATTTATCTTGATCCGACGGTCTCGAACTAGGGGTATCATTAATATTTATATGTCCAAACGTTCCCCCTACCCCCCAGTCATCTCTCTCAACTCTTCAGAGACCCCGCCGAGCTCCGCCTTCAAACGCCGCCTGCCGGAAATCGCCTACGGCGGCGCCCGGCGGCCAATCGTGCCCGAATTTACACCAAAGCATCTCCTCACCCCCCTCTTTCCAAATCCCCGTTCACTCTCCATCAAACCCGGCCTGACCTGCTCGAATTTCAGATCATAAATCCAAACCCTAGCGCCGCCCTTGTTTTCTCCGATGGCGGCGCCACTACCAACCACCACCAAACTAACACCAAATAATCCCCAAGCCCCACTCATTCCAAATACCCACTCCGTCTGATTCAAAACCCTTCAGAACCGCCCGAATCTTAAGTCGAAGGTCTGAACCCTAAAAATCCCAAACGATCAGTTGGATGAAGTTTGGGTTTGATTTGGACTTTAGCCGCGTGTTTTCATCGAGAGCACGCGATTAAGGTCTAATTTGACCCATACCAAGGCTATTCAAAGGGTCGATTCCAGGTTCTTACTTACCTATCTTAGACAGGTGTGTTCAGGACCTCTTTCTTCACTTCCTTTTATTATTTCCTTCTATCTTTTTTTTACTTCTGCATATCCAGGCTAATCGTGATTTAGCATCCTCTTTAGGTTTAGTCTGCTTGATTTTCATTTAGTTCGTAAGTTCGTTTTGATTTCAAGTAGCTTTTGATTATTGTTCATTTTCGTTTAGTTTTCCTGAAATTATCTGTTCATGCGCGATTAGTTTTATATGGTTTCTTTAATCAGTAACACTAGTCCATTGATTTAGTTCACTAATTCAGTTCTGGTTAATAGGTTGAGTAGTTTAGGATTTAAATTGCTGAAAATGGTTACATTGTGGTTAGTTTGTTCAGAATCTTAATTGGGCTAATGGGTTGTTCTAGTCTTGGAACTTTTTATGACCCATTTAGGAAAAGAAGGGTCAGTCCAATTGGTTAAAGGCCCAGGTCTGTTTGGTAGCTTAGGTAATTTGCAAGGTCATTAGGGGTAGTTTAGGGAGTTCAATTCAGGGAATCTTAGTGGTACTGAAATAAGAAGTCCCTAGAAGCTTCTAGGTGGGGGTTGGAGTTGCAATTTCTGATTCTTGATAGTATTACTTGGGTAGCAAGTCAGGAATTTAGGGGTAACTTAGTCAAAATAAAAGTTCAAAAAGGACTAAAGGTTAAAAACTGAAGGTCTGAAGATGCCCTAGTAACTTTCCTATAAAGGCATTGTTACTTAAGGCTGAAGGCAGATTGGAAGGACTAAAAAAGATACTGAAAATTCAGGCGACTAAAATCCAGAAAAATCACTATTCCATTGAACTTTTTAGGGTGAAGTTCCAAGCTCTCAATTAAATCTTCATCTCATCTAAAGTCGAAAATGGCTTAAGATTTCCTTGTGATCTTAGTAGTTGAGGTTTCAGAGATTCCTCAGGTTATTTTCGAGTTGAATTTGGTTCATTCAAGCTGGTTTTGGGTTGTTTACTGGTGTTACTTGACTGAAATCATTTCCTGGGTTATTTGATACCATTTCCTGGGTTTTATTGGTTTTCCTGCTGCTGTTTGTTGCTGCTTAACTGACCTTCGATTCCCCTCATTTGTTCCAATTTCCAGGTACTTCTTAACCTCAAATGATGTGTGAGGAACTGAATCAGCCCATGTACGACTGCTTTGTTGAAGAAATAATACACTATTTTTATTCCTTTTTTTGTGTTAATTCATTTATGAGTATGTTTGTTCGACTGCTCAATTTATGNTTAGCCTTATGCAAAATGGAGTCAGGGCTTAGCCTTCATGCAGATTCGGGACAGGGCTTAGTCCCATGCAAATGGAAGGTAGAGCTTAGCTTTATGCAAAATGGAGGCAGGGCTTAGCCTCATGCAGATTCAGGACATGGCTTAGTCCCATGCAAATGGAAAGAGCTTAGCCTTATGCTGATGTGGAGGCAGGGCTTAGCCTCATGCAGATGGAGACAGAGCTTAGTCTCATGCAGGATTCGGGACATGGCTTAGTCCCATGCAAATGGAAGGCAGAGGTTAGCCTTATGCAAAATGGAGGTAGGGCTTAGCCTCATGCAGGGTTTGGGACAGGGCTTAGTCCCATGCGAAAATAGAATAAATAGCAGGTGATAGCAGAGTTTTCTTAGCTAATAATAGATTTCAGTATCACAGTTGTTATGAAGGTTGTGACTTGGAAGCATGTATATTCTTCGCTCCTGCATCCAAAGAAAAATCGCGAGTTCTGTAAAGGGGAAGGTCGGTTCGTGCCTCTGTCGTCTTGCTTGGCTTGCTTCGCTTGGTCCGAAGGTCCTGTTCAAATCATTGGGGGATAGCGTTGGCTAAACAGAGTCATTTTACAAGCAAGCATGCATAGTTTCAAAGATGTAATAAAATATATTATTTTAGAAATTGGTTAGATGAACCAGTGACTATGACACGATCCGAGACATCGCAACCTCTCATACTATAAAATTTTGAGGGTCCTCCTCAAAATACTGCCCTAGTTAGATGGACACGTCTGACTGCTGCACATGCTGCGATCGGCTGAAATTGCTTTGGAATTTTGAGGGTCCTCCTCAAAATTCTACCCCAGTTTCTGATTGATTTTTGACTTTCTAGCATATGATGGCGTTGGCTGGACTTGCTCCGGAATTTTGAGGGTCCTCCTCAAAATTCTGCCCCAGTTTCTGATTGATTTCCGACTTTCTGGCATATGATGGCATTGGCTGGACTTGCTCCGGAATTTTGAGGGTCCTCCTCAAAATTCTGCCCTAGTTTCTGGTTCTGGGGAGGGGTGAATGAAAGTTTTATTATGATATGACCGAACCCACAGGGCTGCCTATGTATCCCCTCTTAAACAGGAATCAGGTCAAGTGTAGTTCAATTTGCATCATTTTGTGAAAACATAAATAGTTACACATAGTATCATTTGACTGCATCTGAGTTGATCGGTTTTGGCCAGACTTCTCCGTCCATTTCTGCAAGTATGAGGGCTCCTCCTGTCAATACTCTGTGAACCATGTAAGGGCCTTGCCAGTTGGGAGAGAATTTCCCTTTGGCTTCATCCTGATGCAGGAAGATCTTCTTCAACACCAGCTGCCCCGGTGTGAACTGCCTCTGCTTGACTCGTTTGTTGAAGGCTCTGGACATTCTGTTCTGATAGAGTTGCCCATGACACACTGCATTCATCCTTTTTCCGTCTATGAGGGCTAGCTGCTCATAACGGCTCCTTATCCATTCTGCGTCGCTGAGCTCAGCTTCTTGTATGATTCTCAAAGAAGGAATCTCCACTTCAGCAGGAATAACAGCTTCAGTACCATAAACCAGTAAGTAGGGAGTTGCCCCGGTTGATGTGCGGACTGTGGTACGGTATCCCAATAAAGCGAATGGCAGCTTCTCGTGCCATTGTTTGTGATTTTCTACCATCTTTCTCAGTATCTTCTTGATATTCTTGTTAGCGGCTTCTACAGCTCCGTTCATCTGAGGTCTATAGGCTGTGGAATTCTTGTGCTTGATTTTGAAAGTCTCACACATGGTCTTCATCAGATCACTGTTGAGATTGGAGGCATTGTCAGTGATGATTGATTCTGGAACTCCGAACCGGCAAACAATCCGGTCGCGGACAAAATCTGCTACGACCTTCTTAGTTACTGCCTTGTAAGATGCTGCTTCGACCCATTTGGTGAAGTAATCAATAGCTACCAAGATGAACCGATGCCCATTTGAGGCGGTGGGCTCGATTGGACCAATGACATCCATTCCCCAGGCGGCGAATGGCCAAGGTGAGCTTGTTGCATTGAGCTCATTTGGCGGCACTTTTATCATATCGGCATGTACTTGACATTGGTAGCATTTTCGGACATACTGGACGCAATCTGTCTCCATGGTCATCCAGAAATAACCGGCCCTAAGTATCTTCTTGGCCAAGACAAAGCCATTCATATGCGGGCCGCAGGTCCCAGCATGTATCTCCTCAAGTAGCTTAGAAGCTTCTTTTGCGTCGACACACCTTAGCAATCCCAAATCAGGAGTTCTTCTGTACAAGGTTCCTCCGCTGTGGAAGAAATTATTGGACAACCTCCGAAGCGTACGTTTCTGAGTATGATTTGCATGCTCCGGATATTCTCCTTTTGCCAAATATTCTTTGATATCGTGAAACCAAGGCTTCCCGTCTGTTTCTTCTTCAACATGGGCACAATACGCCGGCTGGCTATGGATCCTTACTGGGATGGGATCGATGAAGTTCTTGTCGGGATGCTGTATCATGGATGACAAAGTGGCCAATGCATCGGCAAACTCGTTCTGAATCCTGGGAACATGCCGAAACTCTATCTTCGTGAACCTCTTTCTCAATTCCTGCACATGGTGCAGATATGGCAATATCTTGGAATTCTTGGTGGCCCATTCTCCTTGTACCTGGTGCACAAGCAAATCTGAATCACCGATTACCAGCAGCTCCTGAATATTCATGTCGATGGCCATGTTGAGCCCTAGTATGCAGGCTTCATACTCTGCCATGTTGTTGGTGCAGGGAAATCTGAGTTTAGCAGATACCGGATAATGTTGGCCAGTTTCCGATACCAAGACGGCTCCAATGCCGACTCCCTTGAAATTTGCCGCTCCGTCAAAGAACATTCTCCAACCGTCGTAGGACTCAGCAATATCTTCTCCTATGAATAGCACCTCTTCATCGGGAAAATACGTTTTCAGGGGTTCGTATTCTCCTTCCACAGGGTTCTCAGCAAGATGATCTGCCAGTGCCTGTCCCTTGACTGCTTTCTGAGTCACATAAACAATGTCGAACTCGCTCAACAGGATTTGCCACTTAGCCAGCTTGCCAGTGGGCATGGGTTTCTGAAAGATATATTTCAAGGGATCCATCCTTGATATGAGGTATGTTGTGTAGGCACAGAAGTAATGCCTCAGCTTCTGAGCTATCCAAGTCAGAGCGCAGCAGGTACGTTCCAATAGAGAGTACCGCGCTTCATATGGAGTGAACTTCTTACTCAGGTAATAGATAGCTTGTTCCTTTCTCCCTGTCTCGTCGTGCTGCCCCAGAACGCAGCCGAAGGCTCCATCTAGCACTGCAAGGTAGAGTAGCAAGGGTCTACCTGGCTCTGGCGGGACCAAGACTGGTGGTGTTGATAAGTACTCCTTGATCTTGTCGAAAGCCTTTTGACAATCTTCGGTCCAACTAGTTGCAGCATCTTTCTTCAACATCTTGAAAATCGGCTCACATATAACTGTGGACTGGGCTATGAACCGGCTGATGTAGTTTAGCCGTCCTAGAAAACTCATTACATCTTTCTTACTCTTCGGCGGCGGTAGCTCCTGGATGGCTTTGACTTTTGACGGATCCAATTCTATCCCTCGGCGGCTGACAATGAACCCAAGTAACTTTCCGGCAGGAACCCCGAATGCACATTTTGCGGGGTTTAGTTTCAGGTTGTATTTCCGCAGTCTGTCGAAAAACTTCCTCAAATCGGCTATATGATCTGTGGCTTTCTTGGATTTGATGATGACGTCGTCCACATATACCTCGATCTCCTTATGTATCATGTCATGAAAAATGGTAGTCATAGCCCTCATGTAGGTGGCCCCAGCATTCTTTAGACCGAATGGCATCATCTTATAACAGTATACTCCCCATGGTGTAATGAAAGCCGTTTTCTCAGCGTCCTCTTCGTCCATCCAGATCTGATGGTAACCGGCAAAACAATCCACAAACGACTGGAGTTCATGCTTGGCACAATTGTCGATTAGGATGTGTATGTTTGGAAGCGGGAAATCATCCTTTGGGCTGGCCCTGTTGAGATCCCGATAATCAACACAGACCCTGACCTTCCCATCCTTCTTTGGAACTGGCACGACGTTGGCTAGCCAAGTTGGGTATTCAACCACCCTGAGGACCTTGGCCTTGATTTGCTTAGTAACCTCCTCCTTGATTTTCAGACTCATGTCAGGCTTGAACTTCCTGAGTTTCTGTTTTACTGGTGGACATGCTGGGTTTGTGGGCAACTTGTGAGCCACAATGGATGTACTTAACCCGGTCATATCATCGTATGACCATGCAAGGATGTCCTCATACCCTTTCAAGAACTGTAAGTACTCTTCTTTTTCTGATGGCGACAAGTGGATGCTGATGTGGGTTTCCTTGACAGTTTCAGAGTCTCCCAAGTTGATTATTTCTGTTTCTTCCAGATTGGACTTAGGCTTGTTCTCAAAGTCTTCTACTTCTCTGACAATTTCCTCGGGTATGACATCTTCTTCTTCTTCCGAATCACTATCCTTTTGTTTCGTCATCTCATTACATGTCACAGTTGTTGGTTCATCGAGACAGGAAATGGTAATGTTGTATAGATAAAGATATGAGAGAAAAATGGTAATAATAAATATTGATTCATTGAAGCATAAAAGCGATTTTCGATAATTTAAACAATGTTTCGGAACATTGGAAATATTATTTAAAACAAAATGCCAAAATGGAAATCATTTTCTTAGAAAATAAACAAAAACAATGTTGTTCAGCCTCGCTATCCCGGGAGTCGTTGGGCCCTGGATAGTCTGACAGTCCAATTCTTGAGGAATGATCCACTCTCCACAGCTCGGATGGTAGGGCCTTCCTCCTCCTCCTCATCAACAATTACCCAACAGTATAGGTCCTCATCCTCCAAGAACATGTTCCTTAAGGCTGCCAGTGCTTCTTCCTCCTCTGATCCCCATATGATGTCGGCCTGTTGGAAGGTCTCACTCAAGTGCGGTATAGGCTGCTCCAGTGGATAGTACGGACCTCGCCATGGTGGTGACCAGTCATTGTATTCTTACCAAGTGTATTGATATCCCAGCCCAAAAGTGGTACCATGGCGCTTTGGCTGTATTGGCTTGGTGATGCCCTGAAGATTTTTACCAAGACCCTTTCCAGGCTCATACCCTCCCCAATTCATCATGCTTGCTATCTTGCTATCCCATCACTTATCTTTGTCGATTGCATTGACCTGCTCGATATGATGATAAGTTTCTCTGCCTAGCTTTCTCCTATTCTCGACCATCAGAATAGTCTGACGTGTGTAAATGGGGTTGCTCCCGTCTCCATAGATAATCACCTCCTGATGGTTCCATTCAAATTTCACTGCCTGATACAAAGTTGATGCCATAGCCCCAGCGGCGTGTATCCATGGTCGTTCCAACAGTAGATTGTAGGATGCAGATATGTCCAACACCTGAAAACATCAAACCACGTAGGCCCCATTTGCAGACAAAGATTAATTTCCCCGATGGTAGCTCTCTAAGACCCATCAAATGCCTTTACGTTCATGGTCCCTTCTCGTATCTCGTATAGGCCTTTGCCCAACCTCTTTAGTGTTGTCAATGGGCAAATATTGAGACTGGATCCTCCACCAATCAGGACCCTAGTAATGAAGTAGTCTTCGCATTGCACTGTGATATGCAATGCCCTATTGTGATTCAAACCCTCAGGCGGCAGCTCATCCTCGTGGAAAGTGATTTTGTGACTTTCCAATACCTGTCCCACCATGTTAGCCATTTCTCCGCTTGTGATGTTATTAGGCACATATGCTTCGTTCAATACTTTCATCAGAGGCTTCTGAATTCTGTAGCAGCGACATGATAGATATTTGAGCAGGAGTCTTATTCAGATGGTCGATGACTGAATACTCCCTTGCTTGTACTTTCCTCCAGAGGTCATCTAGACCTGTTTCAATAACGGGAGGTCTGTTAGAGGCCTGTTTACTAGACTCTCCCAAATGCTCGGGTGTATAGACCCTTCCAGTCCTAGTCATCCCTTGTGCAGCACCAGATTCTCCCATTTTGGTTTTTCCTTTTCTTCTAGCTTCGGCCACATAATCCCATGGTACAACCTCGATGCTGAAAGGCGGTGTGGTTGATACTTTCACTGTAAATGGTATGGCTACCTTCACCTCAAATGGAATAGGTGCAACTGCAGGGGGTGCTACCTCAACTTCAAATGGGACTGATGCTGTTACCTCATCCTCCACTGACGGCTGTATCTGCACTATAATGGGATTCAGTGTGACTGCGTGTTTCTTGGGGTCGTCACCCTCTTTGATAAGTCCGATTGATCCCTCCGGATCCTATTCTTCATCCATTTCTATCACATTGAAACCTTCACCCCTGTGATATGGGAGGGGGTTATTGCGGATATTAGGCGTAGCCTCCTTCGCCTGGATGACCTTGTTGTCAATCAAAGCCTGGATTTTGTCCTTCAATGTGCGGCATTCGTCGATGGTGTGCCCTTTCATGCCCCGAATGGTATGCACAAGTCTTGTTTGGGTTAACCCATTGGGATGAGTTCTCCATGGCCACAACAGGGATGGGAGTGACGTAAACAGCAGCCTTCAACCTTTCATATAGTTGGTCGATGGGTTCAGCAATGGCAGTGTATTGTTTGGGTGGTCTACGGTCAAAATTAGGTCGCGGTCTTGGGTAATTTTGACGAGTTGGAGGTGACTGAAAATGAGATGGTTGGGAATTATAGGTGTGATAGGCAGTGGCTAGTTAAGAATATCTGGGGGATGAGGGTTGATGTGTAGGTGGAGGTGACGGTTAATATGTGGGTGGAGGTATTTGGTATGTGGGTGGAGGTGTTTGGTATGTGAGTGGAGATTTTGGGCCTTGAGCCACCGTTACTGCCCCCACGTCTTTCTTTTTTGATATGCCGCCTGATTGTAATGCTTTGTTCGTGGCCTGTAGTGCCTAAAGTTTGTTACCATCTTGCTCTTGATGCCTTCTTCGATCCTTTCACCAAGTTTGATGATATCAGAGAACTTATGGTTTTCAATAACCATCAACCTTTCATAGTATTGTGGATCCTGGGATTTGACGAAGAACTTGTTCATCTGTTCCTCGTCCAATGCTGGCCTGACTTTGGCCGCTTCTAACCTCCAACGAGTAGCATGCTCGCGGAAAGTCTCGGTGGGCTTCTTCTTGAGGTTCTGAATGTAGAAGACATCTGGTGCATTCTCTGTGTTAAACCTGAATCGGTCCATGAAATCAGACGCCATACTCACCCAGTTGGACCATTTCTTAGGATCCTGACTGATGTACCAAGACAAGGCGTCTCCCGTAAGACTCCTTATAAAAAGCTTCATCCGGATCTTTTCATCCTTTCCGACCCCGACAAGTTTGTCACAATAGGTCCTTAGATAACCCTGGGATCACCTGCACCGTCAAACATCTCGAACTTGGGAGGTTTGTAACCCTCTGGCAGTTCTACATCCGGCTGTATGCATAGGTCTTCATAATTCAAACCTTCTATCCCCTTGCCTCCTTCTACGCCTTGAACTCGGCTGGTCAACATCTTGAGCTCCTCAGCCAGGTTCTTAATGAGCATGTCCTTCTCGACTGATTCCGGTGCATAAGAGATGGGTTGAGTGGAGTGAGGTAGGGTCTCCACATATATAAGGTTGTTTTGGTTACCTCGAATCTGAGTATAGCGGTGATCATTGGTGGGATTCTGGGCTTCAGGAATGACTGTGGAGTATTTTGTGGAGTATGGTAGGCGTTTGGCTGGTATTGTGGTGGGATAATTTGATTTTACGGTGGAGATGTGTAATGGTGAGGTACAGGTGGATTCTGTGGGCGCTTGTTGGGTGTGTATTGAGGTGGTGCGGGGTTCTGAGTTTTTGGATGACTGATGTCTGGGACGCTGATTGAGAAGGATAGGTTTGCCACATTTCGGACATGCTCAAGCTCACCCTGGAATTCCAGTATTTTTTGTTCGAGCCGTGAAACCGCTTCATTTGGGGCCTGAGTACCCCGACCATTAGAAGTTTCTGCATGTTCAACCGTTGTTTTCCTTTCTGGTGCCGTGCAAATCCTCCATTTTTGCTTTTCCCTTGCCTTTTGGTGGACTAGGAGGAGGAGAAGGTGGAGGGCCCCTGGATCTTGTGTGATAAGCTGATGATGCCAGTATGCACGAACCAACCTTTGGGGAATGGGAATAATCAAAAAGAAAGAAAGAAAAACAAAAGGTAGCCAAGTCAGTAATGATTCTGAAAAGTTTGCAGTTATTTAAACACATATTGCGGGAATATGAATTCGCATCCTAATTTGGGAGCCCCGTTGTGCCCGAGGTAGGCCTAGCGACAAATAGATTTGGAGAAATTTAGTGCCAATAGTTGCCTCATTTCATTAATGTGAAAATAGACGACCCAAAATGATACTAAATAAGATAATGTCACTAATGGCACTTGGCCTTATTACATTTAGAAAGCAAGTAAACCTAATCTATTTGGTCCCAGAAGGACCTTCTCCAGACTGGATGCTCTTGTCGATCAATTTCCCCAGTTCGCGCAGGTGCAGTAGTAAGAATGCCCTTGCCAAATGCCCTCCTTTGTTTCCCTCAGTGTTTTGGCAACCGGTGACTCTCTTCCTTATTTTCCCTTCTAGTTCCATTAGACTGTACTCCAGATACTCCAACCTTTCGCTGGATTTAACAACCCCTTCTTTCCATTCATTGATCATTTCCGTGTCGGCCTTATGCTACTCCATATGCTCAGCTTCAGACTCACGAATTCTCTTGCGCAATTTGTTGTACTTCACCTGTGCTTCGGCAACCTCATCTATAACCCTGTTTCCTGGACCAACCGTTGGCTCGAGGATCCCCGCTATATTATTATCCAACCATGAGGGGTAAAGGTATGTATGACCCGCATGATATCGATCCGGCTCGATGGTATCTTTTCCACGATAATCTTCAAGCTCCACATGTGTTGTGCTTCGTTCTTATATGGGATGGCGTCACCCTGAAAATCGGCTATGAAGTGACTCATCTTAGCGACTCTCGGTACGACTTGTCTCCTGCCTGCCTGTCTCATAACCCTGAGGGGGGCGTAAGGGTATATGCCCCTTAACCCAATCAGTACCAAGTGGGGAACATCCCTGGATCTGATGATGAACTCGTCCGTAGGGAACCATTCGAACATCCATTGAACCTGGTCCTCAGTCAGATTGCTGAAAAACTGCACCCATCCTATAGCGTCCTTTGGTTGAGCAAACATGTCCGGAATATATGTCATTTTCTTGGGATGGTGGAAGGCTATATGATCATTCCACGGTCTTCGTGGAAACTCTTGACGGTATTGACCTCTTTGTAGATGTTCTAGCAGCCAAACTTGCAGCATCAGATTGCAACCCTCGAAGAATCTGAACCCCTTCTGACACGTTCCAAGGCCCGGTACATATCTGCGATGATCATTGGGACAATGGTATATGCCGCCCCTCGATGCCGTCCATCATTATGGAAAACCCGATGGACTTTTGGGTGGGGCTTGTCTTAAAGGGTCATTATGCGGACAACATATTAACCCGGCTAGGTTTGACCATGATGCATGCACAATTGATCAGAGTAAGGTTACTATAGAGGTCTAGACTAGGACCCTCAAGCGGACAACTTGAGGGGGAAAGGCACGGAACCGTGGAATGCACCGCCGATCGACTAGTTTACCGCAAATACGCCTTTCCAAATTTAAAAGGGTGATATATAGGAAGAGCGCAAACACCCATCAAGCGTTGCTATAGGATTGATTACGCACGAGTGGAATATGATATTGAGCATCATTTATGCAACAATAAATAGCACGTTGTCAAGTATTTGCACGTTAAAAATGATAAATACGGTATTTAAGTAATTGAAAGACAGTTGCAAAAGGAAAACAAGGAAACAAGTCAGTTTCAGGAAATAAAGGAAATCATAAATGCTTGAGAAATAAGCAATTAAATACAAAAAAGGCGGAAAGGGAAAGGTTGTATCAAAATAAAGCATGCTTGGGACTAACGCACAAAAACAAGTTCGTTATGGTAAGAGCCTAAAATATCCCCAGCAGAGTCGCCATGTTGTCGCGCCCCCGTTTTTCCTCGCGGAGTCCAGGTTTTGACATTCATGGGGAACAACTTATTTCCTTTTGGGAATTGGGTATTTGAATTTGAAGAGTCGCCACCTAACGGATTAAGGTACGTTAGGGCACCTAGAGTAGATAACTCATAAAACTAGTTTGCATTACTAGAGACTTAGGTAAGGGCTCGAAATAACCTTGAGGGGAAGGTGTTAGGCACCCATCGCGGTCCACAACGGCGGGTCCCCGCCGAACTCAAATTATGTGAATTAGTCATTGACAAAGCACATAAACACATAAAGTTTATATAAACGGGATAAAAGGGGTCCTAGGTTTGTTGACCTATCGGATCACATCTGTACAATACCCGGTAAGCCTTCCTCAAATAGAGGGGTTACGCGTGGTATTAGCGCACAGGTCATCATATCCTTTACTACCCAATTACCCTCCCCTTGGTCATAGCCTAAAGCGTTCTAACAACCTTAAGAATGTATCCTATGCGTGCATTACCCGTCCCTTTATTTATATAGTCCTGGAGGTATTTCGGACTTCTAGTTAAGGTGGATCTAGACTCTCCTACTGTAATTAAAAGGAGAAAATTCTAGGCGACAAACAAAACACGTAGGACTGGACCAAAGATAGAACAGTTAAATGGCTCACATTTTACCTCCACAAATAAAGCAAGCAAGTGCACGTCTCAAACGGCAAATTTTAGGTGTTTCAGAGAAGCCTTAGAACAGGATATCTAGGTGAGCATGACAAGCAGAGAAAATGCAGCATTGAGTTAAGGCAAAGCGTCAAAAACCTAATCACTTTGCCTACTGATTTTAGGATCTGTTGAATCTAGACAGTTCACAAATAAGCACAGCATAGTTCCAGTGTTTGTAAGATTTTTAATTACTACAGGCTTGCCTAGGCGGAGATACCCTATAAACATGTTGTCTAAAAATGTAATCAGGATCAATTTAAAACAAATAGTTTTGAACTTATTAAGTCCTACAGGCATGCTGGTCTAGGTGCTGAACATTACAGAGCTGGTTTACATGCGTTTAATCCTAGCACATGATATCTAGGTGTTGGGATTGCTTTTAAACAGGATAGTTACTGATTTATGCGATGTATACATGGTTTTAAAGTGAATGCAATAACAGTCCTAAAACAGGATCTCTAATGCACATAACGAATGAATGTTTTTGTTAAGCATGATTATAGCAGTATTTCAATAACGAAATTTCTAGGTGATCATGATTATGCAGAGAAATTCGTAACAGATGAGGTGATGAGCCTATAACATGTTTTCTAGTATGCCAAACAATCCTAAAAGCATGGTTTCTAAAGCAAGTAAACATAAAAAACCTAAGGCATGATTTCTAATGCAAGTAAACATAACAGATCTAAGGCATGATTTCTACCCGATTTCCCTCACAAAAAATCATATAAGAATCCCCTTCCCTTTTACTAATTTCCCCAATATCTGTTAACAAAGTAAATAATATTACAAACCAAGTGTAGAATGAATTACAGGAATGATAACAGTATACTATAGGGAGCCTGGATAGGCCCAAAGCAAAACCTGGGGAACCAGGCCTTCAAACAGTCTCAATTGCCACATCTCATAGTGCCAGGGAGGGTATCTTAGTGTGTCAAAGTTCCCAAGGGCCTCCAGGACCCAGGGAAGTGCTCACACCAAGGCCTCGTTAAAGGCTAAACAGCTTGTGCAGTGTGTCAAAGTTCACATGAGTCTCATGGACTCCAAAGCAATGCTCAGACTGGAGGGGTAGGAACCTAAGTATTCTAGGAATTGAAGTGATAGTGATTTGCAAGAATAGTTTTGAGGAAAAAGCAATTTCAGACTTTCAGGAAATCAGAAGTAAACAGAATCGTTCAGTTCTTGGAACCTAGGCAAAGGCTCCAGCCAAACCAGCAGCATTCAGAAATAGGATTACTTAAGCTTATTGGCTGTTACTAAGTGACCAAACACGGAAGCAAGGCATGCTGAAAATCAAGCAGCCACATGTAAGGGGTAATAGGGATTGGGGAGCAAAGTATCCTGATAGGGGGGTCATGCTTAGTAGGGGAGTAGGCAAGACATAGATCTAATTTTAGACATAAGTAAACATGCAAACTTGCTGAAGGCAGAACACATAGTTCTAATTAGAAAACAGGAGTCAACATGCTATTGTGGTAAGCACATGTATTGGTCAGGAGCGAACATAAACACATAGATTGAACATTAATAGACATGTTAGGAAACATATAGTCAGACATGCTATTGAATATATAGTTTGAACAGAAGTAGCCACATAGATTGGACAGAAACAGTCATGCTAGCAAACACATGGATTACACAGGGGTAAGCATGTTGGTAAATACATGGATTTAAACAAAAGTAAACATGCTAATGAACATACAAATTTAACAGAAGTAAACATCCTGATAAACGCACAAATTAATTGAATGACAATAGTAGAGGCATACCAGTTAAGGAAGCAGAAACAGAAGGTAAAGTAGACAGGATTCAACAGCCTAGCCGTGGCGTTCAGCCGGCTAGTCAAGCAGTGATCACAAGTAGCAGAGAGAGAGGTGAGAGGAAAGTTTTTGTGTGTGTGAGAACAATTTCTCGTGTCTAAGGTAGAATGAGAGTGCATATATATATATATATATATATATATATATATATATATATATATATATATATATATATATATATATATATATAGGAGCCGAATAGTGTAGGTAAATAAGGCAAGGCATATTGACATTGCAAAAATAAGGTAAGGAAGTAATCAAATAATCAATCAAGCTTGATTGGGGATATGAAATTAGGGAATTATACTATAAATAACTCTAATTGAATTTCAAATAAGGCAAGAAGTAGGTTTAACAGTCAATTAGGGTTAGAACCCTTAAATCAAGTAATCAATTTCACAAATAAGGCAACACGGGTAATCAGAGACCAATCAAAGGGTCAATCAACCCATAGATAGACAAGAAATGTCAATTAAGAACTCAGGATTAAGGAAAACAATCAGAGATTAGTAAATTAGTTTAGTAAACAAATGAAACCCTAGATAATTAGGCTAATCATTCAATTATTCAAACAATAACGGACAAGAGGTTGAAATCAAACACTGAATAGTCAAACAATTGGACCAGAAACATAACCATGCGAGAAAGATCAAATGAAACATAAAAACTTAAGAAAACCTTTTGCAAAAAACGAAAGTGGAAACCCCAGATAATTAGAAAGACACTTAGGGTTGATTAGTAGTAGGAAGATTAGGAGAACTTTAAAGAAATAGCCATGGAAACAGAAAGCACTTCAAACATACAGAGATTCGAATAACAGAAATCAGAGAAATCAAAAACCTAAAGTAGCGTAGTGCTAAAAATCGGTTAATAGTGAAGAAACAAGAAACTCTTTAAAGAAAAATCGACGACGAACTCAGAAACTTTCCAGATCTACAAAGATCTGGATGGATTAGTGTTTGAAATGAGGGTTTTGAAGAAAGAATGAAAGGGTAAAGAGAATCCAGTCTCAAACAAGAGATTTAAACCGTAAAAGCATCGAAATAGTAACACTCACATCCATAGATGGACTCTCAGAGAGTCTTGAACCAGATCCGGTTAGATCTCTTCGAGATCTTTCCAGGAAATCATAAGAACGAGTACCCAGGAGACGTAGAAGATCAGTAGGAGCCTCTAACGGCTATGGAAGTCCATGGATCGAACAGGAATCAAAGGGATTGGGGTTGGTTTTGGGTGGCGGCGGCTAGGGTTAGGTTTAGGTCTCAGAGAGACGGAGAGGATTAAGGATTCTAGGGCGGCCGTTTGTGAATAATGGCTAGGGTTTAGGGGGGGTCGTTTGGTTAAAAATGGTAAGAAGTGATGGTGGTCGTTGATCTCTATGATCAACGGCGAGGATTTAGAGGGTTTGGGGGCCGGGTAGGACTTAGTTGGGCTAGGGGTAGTTGGTTTGGGCCTGGTCTTAGTGGGTTAGGGATTTGGGCTATTTAATTTAGGCTAGGTCCGAAAATAAAAAGGGGTCATTTGTTAAATACCCATTTAATTGCTGAAACAATTTTTAAAACCAGTTAATAAATTATAAAAATGACTTTCATGTCTTGAAATGTTTTAAATAACTACTTAATATTTTAAAAATATAAAAGGCTATTTTCTGGTAAAATAATATAATAATGCATGCATGGGCTATAATTGCAAAGTAATTGCAATTATAACCCCAAAAATACAAATGTGGCTATTTGTGAAATGACTAGAACTTGGTACAAATGCAAGTGATAAAAATAAGCCACAAAATTATTATAAAACTATTTGTGATTCAATTAGTGATTGTTTATATAAATAAAAATGCTGGGATAAATTAATTAAAAATCCTAAAAATGTAGAAATTATGGAAAAATATCAATTGATGCTAATGCATAGTTTTGAAGGCATACATGCATTTTAAAAATATTATAGGGAAAAATTGGTTATCAACAGCTGCCCCTCTTTATCCGGAAAGGATGAAAGAGTTTTCGGGTAAAGAAATAATGGCCAATTTTGACCGATTGGGATGTTTTGAAAAATAGAGGCCAAGCCCTGATCTCTGAGCTGCCTACATATTCTTGGCTTTACAGAAATCAGGCCGTGTGTAGTTCTGGACCCACTGGTGAATGAAGCCGATGGAGTTGTTATAGGAATGGCAGCTAGTTTCATCAAAAGGTTCTTTTGTGAAGGGTGAGGTCGGATAGAGTTACGGTCGCGAATCTAGAATGTAACAGATGTATTATAGGGCAGATAGCTGGATATCACGGAGTGGGATGGGTAACCGATGAGAATCGGTTATGAATGGCAAAGTAGAAAAAAATGGCATGAGCGGAAACTGGAGCGAAGGCTGCTCCTGTTTGAAAAACGGTTACCTCCTGGATTACCTGCAAAACTCAAAATACGATCCATGCAAGTATGTAGATCACTGCGAGAATTTAGACGTGATGCAAATTCCCTTTGGACCATGAAAGACTGTCTTTGGACGGTGCGGATGATGTCCTTAGACTATGATGTCCTGGGCTATGAATTGTGAGATAGGACATTCGCAGGCCATGAAATGATGTTCTCGGGCCATGAAAATGGTGCCTCCGAACCATGACGCCTTTGAATAATGATATGCAAATTTGAGAGATCCTCAGGCCATGGCATGGTGTATTCTGGCTATGAGGATGATGCCTTTAGACAATGACGCCTTTGGACAAGTTGGCGATATTTCAACCCATGAGATGCAATAATATGATGCTACAATCAACAACACAAGGCTTAGTCTTGTGAGGTTGAGGGCAAAGCTTAGCCCGAAATAGGAGCAAATAGATAGTGCCGGAGAGACAGTGCTTAGTCTGGGTAATTAAAGGCGACGATTGGCCTTATGCAGATGGGAGACAGAGCTTAGTCTCATGCAAGATTCCGGACAGGGCTTAGTCCCATGCAAATGGAAGGAAGAGCTTAGCCTTATGCAGATGTGGAGGCAGGGCTTTGCCTCATGCAGATGGAGACAGAGCTTAGTCTAATGCAAGATTCGGGACAGGGGTTGTCACACCTCCTTTTTTTCCTACACCCCGAAAGGGCATAAGAATTTTTTCCAACTTAAAGTGACAATCGAAACGGGATATATTTAAAATTTAGAGTCGCCACTTGGGATATTTTATGGTGTCCCAAGTCACCGGTTTAAATCCCGAATTGAGGAAAGATTGACTCTGTTTTACAGTCCGCGAAACACAAAAATCCCGGTAAGGAATTCTGTTAACCCGGGAGAAGGTGTTAGGCATTCCCGGGTTTTGTGGTTTTAGCATGGTCGCTCAACTGTTATTATTGGCCTATTATCTGATTTTAATACATGTTTTTGCCTATGGTATATTTTAACTCGTTAGCCGCTTTTAATTACTTTCAGGAAGATTCAACGTTATTTAATACACGTCTTGAACCACGCCACATGAAATGCACCCGCGGTCCACGACACATTTTATTTAACGTTGTTGAGATTTGGATTTGGGTCACATGAAATGCACACCCGAGTTTAAGGAGATTAATTTAAATTACGCGCCTAAAGCAACTACGCACTTTCAAGTTTGCGAGGGCCATGGAAAATTCGACTAAATGGCACGCTTCGATTTCTAAAGGATTAAAATAAATTAAATGAGGGCCATGGGTTATCTAATTTTGTTTATGGCACACCTCAAGTCTAAATCCAAAAGGGGCTGATTAATTAACTAGAAGACTAAGAGAATTTGCATTTTTTATTTCAAAGCTAATGTTCTCTAAACTTAATACTTAATGGGATGGCATTAAATTGAAACTGATCGTTTGGTTATTTTGGGAGGCTAAGGCCAGCAGCAGGCCTTATAGCCTCAAGCAGGCCAGGCCAAGTTGGATAAGCAATACGTGAAGGGGCTCAGGAGTATGCCAAGGGAGACAGCAACAGAGCAGAATAGGCCCAAAAGGCCAATTTTAACATACTGCCTGTTGTATGCCCATGTTAAACCCCAAAATTGACAACATGAAATGGATGGCATCAATCATAAACATCTAAGACTAACATGATTTAAATAACTTGTTGCAGTTAAACAAGACATGAAAGCTGAATTAGAACTTCTTTATTAAATATACTGACCTTCCTATTGACAAAACACCACATGAATACATTAAACGGATTGATTCCATCAGGACCCAAACAAAATTTACCAAGCAATTTAAACCTAAAACTGCAGAACAAGGCACTACATGCTCAAGGAAATATACAAGTCATATGCATTTGCAAATCAGAGCTATTATTCATTCAAATGGAACTTTTATACTTAAGGCATCTAACAGTGGAGTGCTTTAAACATTTGAACTAGGTATCAAAGTGCAATAGTAGCTCCCATACTTGTCTGGATATTAAAACCAACATTTAACAACAATACTATGAGAAGGACTCATTGGACTGTCCATTACTAGCTCAAAACACCTCAAATCAAACCTCACAAAGGACACACTATTCATCTAAATTAGTCCCTGCTGCAAATACCCAATCAGTCCACATACAGAAACATAATTTCGAACAATCTAAAACACTAGCAGCCTAAATTAGAGTGTTTGTCCAGATTTACAAACAAGATTCAGGCCAAATCATGACTAAACAAATGAACATACTCAAAGAGACTAAAATAACACAGAGTTGCAAAAATGGAATATCATTAAATAAACATCATGGGTCTTGAATTGCATCTCAGTTACAAGGTTTCAAGCTTTGCACTTCATATGCTAAGGAGATCCAAGAAATACCTGGTAAAATTAGAGTAAAAGAAAAAGTGAGAAGATCAGCAGCAGAAGAAGATGCACTTCAGCAGATCAACAATAGCAAATTCAGCTTCCGTCAACCATTTCGAGCCCAGAATGAGTCAAAAATTACTTCAAACTTTAAAACCCAAAGAATCACCCCAAAGCTTCAATGTAACAGTATTTTGTGACTTGTTTTTTGTATTTTTCTTCTGCTTCTTCAAACCTTTTCAGTGTTTGTATATTTTTTTTCTAGCCGTTTCTAATTTCTAGAATCTGATCTTTGCCTCACAAATGCAGGAAATGAGCCCTTTATAGCCAAATTTTAGGCCAGCCAAATTGATTTCACAATTTATCAATTACCCCTTCCCCACTTTCTATCAATTCACTTCAGACCCCAAGTTAAAAACCTGTTTGTTAATCTACCCCCAATCCTACCTTCTTGGAAATTTCCCCAGGCAGTTAAGAGAGATTCCCCCTGCCTAATTTCCATAACTACCCCTCAAATGCTTACTAATTACTTTCAGCAACCAGACCATGGGTCGAACTAACCCAAGCCCAAACCCATCCCATGGGCTTGACAGCCAGCATTAAACCCTTACCGTCTTTGGGCTTCTGACCTACGAAGCCCAAATTTTAATTCAAAACCAACACAACTTCACAAGAAGCCTAAAAAAAAACCCCACAAAGCTCTGAACCAATGCAGACAACGAAACTTCCAACAAACAAACAGAAAAAGGAAAAGGAATAAAAAGGAAAAGAAAAATTATCACGAACGAAAAATCGTATTACTAAGCTATTGCCGATTTAATCAATTATCAATTATGAACTAATATGACTTAAACCAAACTAAGGTGAAGAACAGCAAAAAGAAAAATAAAATAAAATAGAAAGGAGAGAAATATACCAGGGTCTACTAAAGGAAACGATGACTCAGAGAAATCGACGATCAGTAAAAGGTTTCGGCGAATGGTGAGAATTGTAATATGAGCATTAGCCGGAATTTCTTCAACGGCTAGTGTTCCATATCACAATCCTCAACACCTGCCAAGAGGAAAATGAGGCAGAAGCTTGGAGTGTTGGTCGCTTGACCAAGAGTTGGTTGCCATGAAAATTAACCAAATATACAGTTGATTCACGCGCGTTGTTATCAAGGAGAAGCCGAGTGAGGGAAGAATCAGAGAAGAGAAACATATCGGATTTTCTGTCCTCTCAGATTTGAAATTCGAGAGGATTGGGTAATTTTGGGAGGAAATCGATGGTGGATTTGGAATGGGGAGGCAAAGGCGGTTGTATGGTCAAATTTTGGTGGAGTTTGGAGATCCACCGCCGCCGATGTCGAAATCCGGTGGGTGGCGGGCGGTGGTGAGAGATGAGGTGCGAGAGAGAAGATGAAACAGGGGTCTTAGGTTAATCAGGGTGTTTGGACAATTTTATGTAACTATGATGAAGCCTTGATGGCTGTTAGATGAAAGAAGATGGAGGGCCAGGATTTGTTTTAAGCCTTCGAACTCAAAACGACGTAGTGTTTCCCCCGTACTACGTCGTTTCAGGGGTCTGACTGACTGAAGTCTTGGACCGGGTATGGGTCAATTTTGGGCCTGAATTGGGGAGTTGAGGGGGAAATTCGGATTTGGGCTTCAAAGATTTGGCCCTAACAGCCCCATTTCTTAATTTTCAGCCTCTTTTTCCCTTTTTTTTAAAAATAATTAAAAACCCAAATTAACTCTTAAATTAAAATAATTAAGCTAATTAACCACCATGATATTTACACCAAATCAACTACCCCTAAAAAGAAAATTACTAATTTAAATCTAAAAGGTTAAAAATTCAAAAGACAAACCAACTTTGATTTTCAATTTTATAAAACAATAAATTTACCAATTAACCTAAAAATGAAAAAAAAATAAACCCAAAATGCCATGCAGAGTATTTTTGTATTTTTTTCATGATTTAAATAAAATAAACATGCACAGACAAATGCAAACAATTAAAAAAAATCCTACAAAAAAAACTACGAAATTGCAAATAATGGGAAAAAATTTATTTTCCTGAATTTATGAGAGTAATTCATATAGGGCAAAAATCACGTGCTCACAGGGCTTAGTCCCATGCAAATGGAAGGCAGCTTAGCCTTATGCAGGTGTGGAGGCAGGGCTTTGCCTCATGCAGATGGAGACAGCTTAGTCTCCTGCAAGATTCTGGACAGGGCTTAGTCCCATGCAAATGGAAGGCAGAGCTTAGCCTTATGCAGATCTGGAGGCAGGGCTTAGCCTCATGCAGATGGAGACAGAGCTTAGACTCATGCAAGATTCGGGACAGGGCTTAGTCCCATGCAAATGGAAGGCAGAGTTTAGCCTTATGCAAAATGGAGGCAGGGCTTAGCCTCATACAGATTCGGGACAGGGCTTAGTCCCATGCAAATGGAAGGCAGAGCTTAGCCTTATGCAGAT
>NW_017673056.1:50754-53509 GCF_001879085.1 Nicotiana attenuata | reverse complement strand
CAAGCAAGCATCAATAGTTTCAAAGATGTAATAAAATATATTAATTTAGAAATTGGTTAGATGAATCAGTGACTGTTACACGATCCGAGACATCGCAACCTCTCATACTATAGAATTTTGAGGGTCCTCCTCAAAATACTGACCCAGTTAGATGGACACGTCTGACTGCTGCACATGCTGCGATCGGCTGAAATTGCTTCAGAATTTTGAGGGTCCTCCTCCAAATTCTGCCCCAGTTTCTGATTGATTTCTGACTTTCTAGTATATGATGGCGTTGGATGGACTTGCTCCGGAATTTTGAGGGTCCTCCTCAAAATTCTGCCCCAGTTTCTGGTTCTGGGGGGGAGGGGGGAATGAAAGTTTTATTATGATATGACCGAACCCATAGGGCTGCCTACGTATCCCATCTTAAACGGGAATCAGGTCAAGCGTAGTTCAGTTTACATCATTTTGTGAAAACATAAATAGTTACACATAGTATCGTTTGACTGCATCTGAGTTGATCGGTTTTGGCCAGACTTCTCCGTCCATTTCTGCAAGTATGAGGGCTCCTCTTGTCAATACTCTATGAACCATGTAAGGGCCTTGCTAGTTGGGAGAGAATTTCCCTTTGGCTTCATCCTGATGCGGGAAGATCTTCTTCTACACCAGCTGCCCCTATGCGAACTGCCTCTGCTTGACTCGTTTGTTGAAGGCTCTGGACATTCTGTCCTGATAGAGTTGCCCATGACACACTGCATTCATCCTTTTCCGTCTATGAGGGCTAGCTGCTCATAACGACTCCTTATCCATTCCGCGTCGCTAAGCTCAGCTTCTTGTATGATTCTCAGAGAAGGGATCTCCACTTCAGCGGGAATAACGACTTCAGTACCATAAACCAGAAAGTAGGGAGTTGCCCCGGTTGATGTGCGGACTATGGTACGATATCCCAACAAAGTGAATGGCAGCTTCTCGTGCCATTGTTTATTCTTTTTCTACCGTCTTTCTCAGTATCTTCTTGATGTTCTTGTTAGCGGCTTCTACAGCTCCGTTCATCTGAGCTCTATAGGCTGTGGAATTCTTGTGCTTGATTTTGAAAGTCTCACACATGGTCTTCCTCAGATCACTGTTGAGATTGGAGGCATTGTCAGTGATGATTGATTCTGGAACTCCAAATCGGCAAACAATTCGGTCGCAGACAAACTCTGCTACGACCTTCTTAGTTACTGCCTTGTAAGATGCTGCTTTGACCCATTTGGTGACGTAATCAATAGCTACCAAGATGAACCAATGCTCATTTGAGGCGGTGGGCTCGATTGGACTAATGACATCCATTCCTCAGGCGGCGAATGGCCAAGGTGAGCTTGTTGCATTGAGCTCATTTTGCGGCACTTATATCATATCGGCATGTACTTGACATTGGTAGCATTTTCGGACATACTGGATGCAATCTGTCTCCATGGTCATCCACAAATAACCGGCCCTAAGTATCTTTTTAGCTAAGATGAAGCCATTCATATGCTGGCCGTAGGTCCCAGCATGTATCTCATGAAGTAGCTTAAAAGCTTCTTTTGCGTCGACACACCTTAGTAATCCCAAATCAGGAGTTCTTCTGTACAAGGTTCCTCTGCTGTGGAAGAAATTATTGGACAACCTCCGAAGTGTACGTTTCTGAGTATGATTTGCTGCTCCGGATATTCCCCTTTTGCCAAATATTCTTTGATATCGTGAAACCAAGGCTTCCCGTCTGTTTCTTCTTCAACATGGGTACAATACGCCGGCTGGCTACTCAGATGGGATCGATGAAGTTCTTATCGGGATGCTGTATCATGGATGAAAAAGTGGCCAATGCATCGGCAAACTCTCTGAATTCTGGGAACATGCTGAAACTCTATTTTCGTGAACCTCTTTCTCAATTCCTGTACATGGCGCGGATATGGCAATATCTTGGAATTCTTGGTGGCCCATTCTCCTTGTACCTGGTGCACGAGCAAATCTGAATCACCGATTACCAGCAGCTCCTAAATATTCATGTCGATGGCCATGTTGAGCCCTAGTATGCAGGCTTCTTACTCTGCCATGTTGTTGGTGCAGCGAAATCTGAGTTAAGCAGATACCGGATAATGTTGGCCAGTTTTCGATACCAAGACGGCTCCAATGCCGACTCCCTTGAAATTAGCCGGTCCGTCAAAGAACATTCTCCAACCGTCGTAGGACTCAGCAATATCTTCTCCTATGAATAGCACCTCTTCATCGGGAAAATACATTTTCAGGGGTTCGTATTCTCCTTCCACAGGGTTCTCAGCAAGATGATCTGCCAGTGCCTGTCCCCTGACTGCTTTCTGAGTCACATAGACAATGTCGAACTCGCTCAACAGGATTTTCCACTTAGCCAGCTTTCCAGTGGGCATGGGTTTCTGAAAGATATATTTCAGGGGATCCATCCTTGATATGAGGTATGTTGTGTAGGCCCAGAAGTAATGCCTCAGCTTCTGAGCTATCCAAGTCAGAGCGCAGCAGGTACGTTCCAATAGAGAGTACCGCGCTTCATATGGAGTGAACTTCTTACTCAAGTAATAGATAGCTTGTTCCTTTCTCCCTGTCTCGTCGTGCTGCCCCAGAACGCAACTGAAGGCTCCATCTAGCACTGTAAGGTAGAGTAGCAAGGGTCTACCTGGCTCTGGCGGGACCAAGACTGGTGGTGTTGATAAGTACTCCTTGATCTTGTCGAAAGCCTTTTGACAATCTTCGGTCCAACTAGTTGCAGCATCTTTCT
>NW_017673056.1:21024-50729 GCF_001879085.1 Nicotiana attenuata | reverse complement strand
CATATCCAAATCACTCCACGCCACATTCAATCGTCACTCCACACATAATCAACCCTCCTGCCCCAGATATTTCCAACCAGCCACTTGCCTATCACACCTATAATTCCAACCGTCTCATTTAAGTCATCACCTCCAACTCGTCAAAATTACCTCAAGACACCACCTAATTTGACTGCAAACCTTAACTAAACATACACTCATTGGCTGAAACCCATCGACCAGCTATATGAAAGGTTGAAGGACTGCGTGTATGTCACTCCCATCCGTACTGTGGCCACGAAGAACTCATCCCAATGGGTTAACCCAAACAAGACTTGTGCAATACATTTGGGGCATGAAAGGGCACACCAGCTGACGAATTCCGCACATTGAAGGCAAAATCCAGGCTTTGATTGACAACAAGGTCATCCAGGCGAGGGAGGCTACGCCTAATGTCCGAATAACCCCTCCCAGATCACAGAGGAGTGAAGGTTTCAATGTGATAGAAATGGAAAAAATGGGATCGCGAAGAATCAAGTGACTTATCAAAGAAGGTGACGACCCAAGAAGCCCGCAGTCACACTCAATCCCATTATAAGTGCAGAACAGCCGCCACTGAGGTCGAACACTGTAACAGCAGCAGTCTCATTTGAAGTTGAGGTAGCACCCCCTGCAGTTGACCACATATTATTATTTGAGGTGAAAGTAGCCACACCATTTACAAGGGACAGTATCAACACACAGCCTCTTCAGCACCGAGGCTTGTCTATGGGATTATGTGCCGAAGCTAGATGAAAAAGAAAAACTAAAATGGGAGAATCTGGCTGCGCAACGAAGGATGACTAGGACTAGAAGGGTCTATACACAGCCGAGCATTTGGGATAGTCCAGTAAATAGGCCTCTAACAGACCCCCGTTATTAAATAGGTCCAGATGACCTCTAGAGGAAAGTACAAGCAAGGGAGTATTCAGTCATCGACCATCTGAACAAGATCCCTGCATCAATATCTATCATGTCGCTGCTACAGAATTCAGAAGCACACGGAACGCTCTGATGAAAGTATTGAATGAAGCATATGTGCCAAATAACATCACAAGCGCGAGAAAATGGCTAACATGTGGGACAGGTATTGGAAAGTCACAAAATCAGTTTCCACACGAGGATGAGTTGCCGCATGAGTGTTTTGAATCTAACAATAGGGCATTGCATTTCACAGTGCAATGCGAAGACTACTTCATTACCAGGGTTCTGATTGGTGGAGGATCCAGTTAATAATATTTGCCCAGTGACAAAGTGAAGAGGTTGTGCAAAGCCTATACGAGATACGAGATACGAGAAGGGACATGAACGTAAAGGCATTTGATAGGTCTTTAAGAGAGTTACCATCGGGGACAATTAATCTTTGTCTGCAAATGGTGCCTACGTGGTTTTGAATGTGAGTTTCATGATGCTGGACATATCTGCATCCTACAATCTGCTGTTGGGATACGACCATGCATACACAGCCGCTGGGGTTAATGGCATCAATCTATTGCATCAGGCAGTGGAATATTAGAGTGGAACATCAGGAGGTGATTATCCAATGGAGAGGGAGCAACCCATTTTACACCCGTCGACTATCTCGTATGTCTGAGCATGTGAGAAAGCTAGTAGGAGCAACTTACTCATCCATAGATCGAGAGGTCAATGCAATCATCAAAGACTAAGTGTATCTGGGGAGGGTATGAGCCTGGCAGGGTCTTGGTAAAAACTCAGGGGCATCACAAGCATACAGCCAAAGCGCCATGCTAAACCACTTTCTGGGCGGTGCGATATCACTACACTTGGCAAGATCATGACTGGTCACACCATGAAAAATGCGGGTCGTACTATCCACTGGAAGCAGCCTATACACGCACTTAAGTCTGACTTCCAATAGCCGACACTCATATGGGATCAGAGGAGGAAGAGCACTGGCGGCCATTAAGGAACCTATTCTTGGAGGATAAGGAATCTAGACAGTTTGTATTGTTGATAGAGGAGGAGGAGGGAAGGCCCTACATGCTGAGCTGTTGGAGAGAGGATATATCCTAGAATTGGAACTATCAGGCATATCCAGGGCCTGAAGCAGTCCGGGTAGCGAGGCTGAACAACATTGTTTTTGTTTATTTTCTAAGAATGAATTTCCTTTTTGGTGATGTTTTAAATAATATTTCCAATGTTCGAAACATTTGCTTAAATATGGAAATCGCTTTATTCTTCAATGAATAATATATTTATTATTACCATTTTCTCTACAATTTTATCTATACAGTATTACCATTTCTGTCTCGATGAACAACAACTGTGAGATGTGATGAGACGACGCATAAAATGGATAGTGATCGGAAGAGAAAGATGTCATACCCCGAGGGAGAATTTTGTCAGAGAAGTAGAAGAGACTTTGAGAACAAGTTAAGTCCAATCCTGGCAGGAAACAGAATTAATCAACTTGGGCGACTCTGAAACATCAAGGAAACCGCAACAGCATCCACTTGTCGCCACCAGAAAAAAAGAGGTATTACACAGTTCCTGAAAGGGTAATGATGACATCTTGCCATGGTTATACGATGATATGACCGGGGTTAGTACATCCATTGTGCTCACAATTGCCAAAACCCAGCTGTCCAAGTAAGAACAGAAACTCAGCGAAGTTTTCAAGCCTGACAATGAGTCTGAAATCAGGAAGGATGGTACTAAGCAATCAAAGGCCAAGTGTCCTTAGGGGTTGTTTGAATACCGTGCAACTTGGCTAGCCAAACGTCGTGCTAGTTCAAAGACGATTGGGAAGGTCAGGGTCTTGTTGATTCGAGGGGGTATCTCAACAGGGCTAGCCCAAAGGGATGATTTCCGCTTATTCAAAAGCATACACATCGACTAAGGACAATTGCGCCAAGCCATGAACTCCAGTCGATTTGACGGTCGATATCCCTTTTGGTATGTGGGTGGAGGTGTTTGGTATGTGAGTGGAGATTTTGGGCCTTGAGCCACCGTTACTGCCCCCACGTCTTTCTTTTTTGATATGCCGCCTGATTGTAATGCTTTGTTCGTGGCCTGTAGTGCCTCAAAGTTTGTTACCATCCCGCTCTTGATGCCTTCTTCGATCCTTTCACCAAGTTTGATGATATCAAAGAACTTATGGTTTTCAATAACCATCAACCTTTCATAGTACTGCGGATCCTGTGATCTGACGAAGAACTTGTTCATCTATTCCTCGTCCAATGCTGGCGTGACTTTGGTCGCTTCATAATTACCCATTTATCCACATAATTAGAAATTATCTCACATTACTTAAAATAATACTCACTTTTAACACTCTTTATACACCTTACTATCATGGTCATGTCGTACCTTGTATGACAGTAGTTCATAAATACGGGTTTTATAGCTTGGACCGTATTTTATTCCAAATTGTCAAACTTCGACGAAAACTCACTTTCTTCGTTTCGCTTACCCTCTCACCTTCACGAATTTATTTTTCACTTGTTTGAAATAGCATAATACTTATAATCTCCGAATAATCTTGTCCTTGAATTGAGGTCAATTATCTTATGACAATTTCAACGTACAATACTACAGGGTGTAACTTCGTCATAATATAATACTGCGGAGCGTAACATCGACGTAATATTGCGAGGCGTAACATCATTCCCCCTTTGGAACATTCGTCCTCGAATGTTGACTGATGCACTTATCATTCTCATAGCCCATAGCTCTTGCGAATACTTTAATACTTTCCTTGCCATTTAGGCAACTATTCTTTGAATAAATCCAAAGGCCAGGGCATTCCCCACTTTAAGCCTCTTCCTCACACCACGACTTGTAGTCGGAATCCTTCTAATCTCATAACTCTTGCTACCTTCTATCTGCAGCCTGTACGACTCTAACTTTGTATATGCACCTATGCGATTCTTCTCTCCTCTTTCCTTCAGCTTTTAGCCAATCTCTAGGCCTCACTTTGTAAATATATACCGAGTTTGCGAGATGTCCCTTTGGGCATCTATAGGTATACTGAAGTTCTTTGCTTGGCACTTTGTTGAACTTACGAATATTGTTATATCTTGTTTCATAGACCCGGTTATCCATCCGCATGATTTTACTGCATCTAGGTAGGTCATACTATACCATAACTCTTACTTCGATTTATCGTTGCTGAGGTATGCTACCAAATTCCAGCTTACTCTCGTTGCTTATCCCATATGTATCAATCTAACTCCTTTAGTGCTTCCTCAATACTCTTCATCTTAAGAATGACAGCCTAATCTTATCTCATACTTTGTAACTTTTATCCATCCACTGTTGATTCACCTTAATGTTAATCTTAATTTACCACTGATAACTTGACCTCTTATGTAAAACTGCCGCTAGGGCTCACGTCATCGGGGAACATCCGGAGTAATTTCCATAATCGTGTTTCATAGTATCCCAATGTGATTCACTTTGTGGGGGGAGGGGGGTATTCTAATCCTGTGCCGTCCATGAAATCTTTTTTTTCCTTTTTTTTTCTTCAAATCATTACTTAATCGAAGGCCCAAACGTCATCCTTTATCTATCACAATTACACCCTCATTCTACTACGAGGGCAGCATTCCATCTCTTCTAAATGCTATTAGTCTTTAGACTCCTTTGAGTTCATTCAGGCTATACTGAACTTTCTATAACTTAGAGAAATCATCAGCTCTCTTGTTTCATGGGCTTAATCCCGAGGACTTATCCATTTTTGTCACCTTCTCACCTGTCTTTTCTTATCCTTACTCATGTCATCCTAAAACCTTGTCGCTCTACCATACTTTAGCTTGCAACCTTCCTTCGATTTGCTTGCACCATAGATTTCCTTGTGTTATTTTAGAACATCAAGCGAGACATCACATCGTCTTTAACTCCTCTTTACTTTCTTAATTAGACTTCTCGATACCTAGAAACCATATGCTGGAAAATATGCCACTGACGACGCCGCTATCATTCTTGGATACTGAATACCCGGGCTTCTAGACTTCTATCCGCAGTATGAACTATTCACAACCTTCTACTTTTGAGTGCCTCGTACGTTCTCCATCTTTACCTTACTTACCTTAAAATATCGCCTCACATTCTTCTATCTTTTTCATAACCTCCCTTCCACACAGGTATAATTCACATCCGCAACTTGAAGCTCTATTATAATACTTGCACCTCTGGTGCATACATAATCCGGTGGGAGCTTCATACTGACTTCTTACGAGGCTCGTACTTTTCTAACTGGCATTATCGTAGAGCCGTTATAGAATATGGTTGTTACTATCTCTCTTGTACCTCTGATATTAAGGGTGATTCTGCAATGTTTTCAATCACGATTTCTATAATTTTTTGGGTCCAATAATCAGACTTCTGATTTAATTACTCTTTAGTTTCCTCTTCCTTCTGATCAGCCTTTATATAGGTTTAAGCTGTCTCCCGATCTGCTGCTCATGGTGTTAGTTATTACTTTAGCCTTTCATGGGCACTATGGAATATCCATGATACCTTTATTCAATCCTTTATCTATGACCTGGACTCAACTCTTTCTTTTAACTTATACCGAAGTCTTCTACGACTGTATGAATGTCAACATATATGTTGCATGGATAATACTCCGAAATCTTAAGTGCGTTTATAACGTAACTCACTCTGGATCATCGATCGAATAATTCCTTTCGTTTCTTCTCAACTTTCTTTAAAAGCTATTACTTTTCCTGGTCCTTCTGCCCTCTTGTTACGTGCATGCTTAGCTTATCTTAGTTCCTATGCATGCCGGAATTTTCGTGCAACTCACATGATCTCGAATCCTACTTTTGCTTTTACTTCTCGTTCATTAGCCACGGTAGGTGCCACTTTCTTATGGAGTGCATACAATGTTGTTGTGAGACTGTTGTTACAAGACCATTTCCTCTATCGGTTACTGCGCTTAGGTTGAAGCCTTATTCCTTATTTCCTCAGCTAGTCTTTCGTTGTTGTACTTAGGGAAGACCCTCTGACTCTTGTAAAGCTGCGAGCTTATTACTTCGTATACCCGATGGAATTCTTGATGTTCGTACTCACCTATAATAATCCGTAGTTCTTACCTCCACGCCCTTGCGCTTGCAGGGTTGCTTCTGAACTGATATTTTGACTGTCTTCCCAATGGCACTTTCTTTTATTTCCATAACATTCATACGATACCTTTAACTACCCCAACTCCTATCTGAATATTTCTCAAGGGTCCCGATGTCATATCTGCGAGATTGAGTTCTCCATGTTGGGGTTCACTATGTTTATCTTTCATGATCTGCTGATTTGCCTGTAACCTCTTGTCTAACCATGGCTAGGCTCTTCTTGAATCAACTACTATCTACTCGTTGGCCCATTCTCATATCAATATTCCGCGTAATCTTTCTTGGGTTATTTCCTTTGTCTTAACTTACCTCCGTACCGGATCCCTGTTTATCAATAACATTCCGGGAAGGAACCCTTACTTCATTCCTTGATGTCGTGCTTGCATAATGTTCTGGAATCGTAGCATATCTGTAGGATTTGAATAACTGCAATCTCATTCCTTTCTTGTTTTTATTGTATTCTTCCTTTACCATTCCATGATTACTAGAACCACTTAATTCTGACTTCATGCCACCTCACTCCATATTCCCCCCTTTAGGGAAGTACTAAGATTTAGATCTACGACGATCTACCTATAGATGTTTTACCTCTTTATCTTTGTCATCTTTTCACATCATTGATGATCCTTACTCGCCTTGCGGTAATCCTTCTGCACCAAGGATAACGAAATTCCTTACTCACGAGGGTGACACTTAGTGTATCTGGCACATACAGTGCCTTAAACTTAACTTTGCCCACATTGTTTTCTTTAAGGAAGCGTCTTCCTAAATGACCTTTAAAGGTTATTCTTCTGTCGTCCATTCTATTATCGCTGGAACGCAAGCTCTGAAATTCTCATGTTGCCGACTATTATCAAATCACTCAGTCCCTAATTCATGTTTAGTTTATCTTATTCACCAGCCCATACTGATTTCTGTTACTCTGGGGTCTAACTTTTCCTTCTGGTAATCACGTTAGAGTCACGAACTTATTTCTCGAAATGAGGATACGACTTTATGGCCTATACTCTCTTATTGTCTCAAGGCCTATCACCTCTCATCTCTTCCTTTACTTGACTATAGAGTCTGTAATACTGTCATTTTTTTGTGATTTACCGTTGTCATCCATGTATCACATCTTACACATAATGCTTCATTATCTCTCTCCTTATTTCCCTGCTAACATTTCTGTCTATCACTTTATTCTGAAAACTTTAACAAGGCATTCTTTCGCTTTTAGCTCCCCTTGCTCCATCTGTTGGCTCTTCGGATTGCCTAAATTCTCTCTCTACTAGGGACGGGAGCCATGATAAGATAATATTTATCTCTTCAAGGCTTCTAGTGCCTATCTTTGTAGTACTCATATCTAGCTGTACTATATTAGAGTGCACCATCTGAGTGTCTCACAAGGAGATGTATTAGCACATTTACAATATCCTTCGGAAACGTCAACTAACGCAAACACTCCATCCATTAATTTGGGTCACTCTAACCCCAGCCGGATCCTGATATCCATCCTTCTCTTATACTACTTTCGTTAGCCCCCATAGGGCATAAATGAGATGGGTGTGGCCAATTGTACATACCCTGTTATTGTTGAAGGTAACTCAAAAGGCTTATATTCCTCTGCCTGAATTGTAAATACTGATAATCTTCATTAACTGGGCGCCTCGTACCTTTCTTCATCTTGCTTCTTTTACTTGTTGAACTTTGTATCTATCTTCTGAATCTCTCATTGCCTTTCACCATAGGGGCGGACAGATATTCCTGCCTTAAGGCTCCTTATCCAGAGGCTTGCACGTCTTAGTACACATATGATCTACTGAAGATCTTACATTTACTCATATTTAACATCATGAGAAATTGAGTTTCTCTGACTCAACTCTTCCATAGCCACATTCATTCTCTTACCAACTGTCATTCTACATGTAGGCATCGTCGTATTATGAATAGATAGAGTTTAGGAATTTTAATTTCTACGACTGATCTCTACTACACGATCTAGAGTAAGAAGAAAGAGTGACAGTCCTAAATGCCCTGTAGCCTCCTGCTTATAAGTGTGGTGCACGACACACCATAAACAAGACTCTACTAGACACGGCTTGTAGATTCCCTAGGACAGAACTGCTCTAATACCACTTTTGTCACGACTCAAACCGATGGGCCGCGATGGGCACCCGGTACCTTACTCAACCGATTACCAACGTAACGTATCATTCTTATTACATCATCATAGGTAAGTGGGCCAAAAGGTGCGTCATGAGATAACCAGAGTAAACGTGAGGGATACCTAACATAGAATGACCCAACCTGATATAGAAACTCATACCTGTGACATACGGGCCTATAAGGCCAATGTGATCTATTATATACTTAACATATAGGCCGACTAGGCCATACAAGTATCTGTATACATGACTTCTGTCTATAAGCCTCTAAGAGTACATACTTATCATAAAGGTCGGGATAGGGCCCCGCCATACCAAGCAATACACGTATAAATTATACTAACCAAACAAGCAACCCCGGAGTAAATGAAGCGCACCAACATCTTTCGCTGAGCTGATAGCCTACTTGGAGGACTCTCGACCTGTCTATCGGGACCTGCGGGCATGAAACGCAGTATCCCCAGGCAAAAGGGACGTCAGTACAAATAGTATACCGAGCATGTAAGGAATGAAAATCAGTAAATAATAGACAATAGACATGAGAGAAACATGGAGTAAAAGCTCGACATGTAAGTCTGGATAACTCTGTAAATCATTTAACACTTATAGTGTTATACATATGCGTATGAATGTCATGTCGTGCATAGGTACCGTGTTCATAACATCATCAAGCCTCTGAGGGCATCCCATCATATCATCTCAGCCACTATGGGCAAAATCATCAACGTATACCAGCTGATCAAGTGGTGGTGCGTATATAACGTCGTAACCTTTTCCCATATCCCATATACATATACATATATACGCGTATATAACACCATCTGGTCATGGGTCAATGTACATGTATAAAAGAATGCAATGCATGAGAAGTACGTCAATAAAAGCTCTCGGAGTGTCATAAGACCATTATGCATTTGATTAATATCATAAAGTAAACTTTATCAACTTACCTATTTTCTGAGACCCATGAACAGATGATAGAACAATAGGATACATAGGAAATCAAGAACATAGGCACTAATATTTCTATGAATAGAGTCATTTATGAAAGTTATGCATTTGCTCGTTTTGTTTGTATCGTATGGATCATGCCAAAAAAAGAAGAAGGGATAGCCTTAACATACCTGAGCCGATTATCTTGACAATCCCTCTAACACAAGTCAATTGCGACAACACGTAACAGCGGATCGAAATAGGGGAAAATCCGTATGATATTCTTGAGAAAGATTGCACTGTACTTCTTTATAATCGTAAAATCCTATTGCTATTATGCTAAGATGCCTCGTATGAATTCTTGTTGAAGTAACTCACGTTACTTATCATACATGTTCTTGTATGTATTTGCTGAAGCCTCCTCCATTACTTAGCAGCATAGCCCCTCATTTTACTGATGCATGGAGATGTCTTATTTTTGTGGGTTAAAGAGAATTTAAGTCTTGGTGTGGGCCCACTTTTTAAGACTTGGCCACCCAAAATCCCTCTAATTTTGCCACCTTTTACATGTATTAAGAGTCATTTGATCAAGACATTATGGGCTGCCACATTGGGAGGCTCCTTAATCTTATCCAAATCTATTAATTAATTAGTTAATCTCCACTAAAATCAATAATTACCCACTTATCCACATAATTAGGAATTATCTCAAACTACTTAAAATATTACTTACTTTAACACACTTTATACACCTTACTATCATGGTCATGTGGTACCTTGTATGGCACTAGTCCATAAATACGGGGTATTATAGCTTGGACTGTATTTTATCCCAAATTGTCAAACTTCGACGAAAACTCACTTTCTTCGATTAGCTTACCCTCTCACCTTCACGAATTTGTTTTTCACTTGTTTGAAATAGCATAATACTTATAATCTCTGAATAATCTTGTCCTTGAACTGAGGTCAATTATCTTACAATAATTTCAACGTACAATATTACAGGGTGTAACATTGTCGTAATATAATATTGCGGAGCGTAACATCGACGTAATATTGCGGGGCGTAACACTTAAAATTCCCCAAGTTTGGTAATAAAATTTTATTAATTACCAAAAATAAATATAGTCATGAAAATTTGCCATGAGACAAAAGCTTCAAACTATTGCGCCAATATCAATTTACTATGTAGTAACTTGTCACTGTTCTTTGAGCCGAGGGTCTATCAGAAATAGCCGTTCTACCTTCATAAGGTAGGGGTAAAGTTTGCATATATATTATCCTTCCCAGATCCCAGTTTTGAAAGTACACCAATTTTATTGTTATTGTTGTTGTTGTTATTGTTGTTATATAGCAACTTGTCTGTAAATAAGATACTTTGGCCTCATTTGCAATGCTCTGCAGTCCGCTTATTAGCTTGTTGGAGGTTACCTATGTAAACGGTATAGTTGACTCAAAATACATTTGTTCAATCTTCATGAAAAATTTCTTCCAAAAAACTTGGACAAAGGAACTATAAATTAAAGTACCTGCTAGATCACAATCTAATTCCACTACAGTGTGGGTCCAAGAAGAAATAAATAAAATGGGAATAGTCACTACAACAAAGTGAGGATACGACGATATTTATTTAGTGATATTTAAAATAAATGTCGGAAAAACGTAAAATTCATGTCATTTATGAACAAATGTCGTAAAACTTACGACATTTGATACCAAAAGTCGCAAAAACAATGACATTTGATACTAAGTGTCATCAAAATATGACATTTGATACAAAATGTCGTAATAATAACGACATTACTGAAGAAATGTCGTCAAAATTACGACATTTGATATAAAATATCATGAAAATAATGACATTTGGTATTAAATGTTGTAAAAAAAAGACATTTGATATAAAATATCGTAAAAATAACAATATTTATGAAGAAATATCGTAAAAGCTACAACATTTGATACTAAATATTGCAAAAAATAACATTTGATATAAGATGTCAATAAAACAACGATATTTGATACAAATGAAAAAAAATAATGATATCTGATACAAAATATAGTAAAAACACGATGTTTGAACAAAATATCGTAAAAGTTATGAAATTCGATACAAATGTAAAAGAATAAGTTTTACTTTAAATGTCATATTATCAGTCGATAATTACGAACATGTACATCTAATGCTGAAACTTTCTATATTTTTTAATTGTTACATTATTCTTTGTCTAGAATCAAAACAACATTATTTATATTATTATATATTTAAAATATTGTGATATTTATCCTCCGAATAAACGAGCTATGCGATTGTCGATTAATGTCTTAAAAGTCTTTTTGGGTCTCATCACTCCTAGACGAGGCAATTGTTGCAACGGCTCATGTGTGAGGCTTACACCACAAATGTCTAATTGTGCATCTTGAACACGTCTATTCTCAGCGTTCAAGAGTTAATACGTAAATCATATGTTAAATTTTCTAATTGGTAATATTGACCCCCAAAATAATTTAACAAATACATGATAATAGTTCTATTCATACATATAAATATGAAGATTTAGATTAACTAAAATGTCAAGTCATAGTATTGCATTTTTATTATTTGAGTGGGAGCATCGTAAAGGTAAATATCATTTGAATATTTTTTTTGAAAATAAATAATCGAAATTTATATCTTCACTTGCTATTGCTCTTTATTTCGTAGCTTTAAGTCTCTCAAATTTATGAGACTTTTATTCTTTTACTATAATTATACTTATTACTGAAGGAGTAATATTTTAAATTATATTACTTATAAAGTTTGTTGATTATTTACTTTTTGAGAGGTAATTAAATGTGTAGTTGTTAGTATGTTTTAAAAATATTTAATATTTTAAGTATTTGAAAGTTCAAATGTTATAGTTGATTTGTGTAATACTCCGCATTTTTAATAAGGAAATATAGGTCTTTAGCCAAATAATAAAAATAATAATAATAATAATAGTAATATAAAAAGATAAAGAAAAGTAAAAGAAAAAGATTAAAAAAAGGATAAAAGATAGTGGGCCAAAACCCATGAAAAAGACTTGATAAAGTCAAAAAAAGGAAAAAGAAAAAAAAGGGTTTCACGTTAGTTCTGCCGCAACTTAGTCCCAAAGAAAGAAACTAAATACACCAACAATTGAGTTATCATATTTGAGAAGATAGAGGGATCCACTTTGCACGTGAAGATTAGAAGGGGATTAAGGGAAGTCTTGGTTCTGCAAATAGTGGAGCAAAATAGAGAAGGAAGAGTTAGGTGGAAGCTTTGGTGCCGCAAGAAAAATTATTTCCAGCCACAATACTAGATTTCAAGGTGGTTTAGTCAATATAATCGTCCGCAACCATTGTTAATTCTAAATTCAAGGTATATCTTATTACTCCATTAATATGGGTATCTTTAATTTACTAAAGTTTGAGTTAAATAGTGATTATAGTAACTTAGTGAGTTTCAGTTGAATTGGATATAAGAAATACTCATGAACAAGATAGAATTTTTTTATGCTAAGTCATTGAGTAATATTCTGGTAGTTACTTTCGAGGTATTGTGAGTGCTTGCAAAGCATTACGTATAATAGAGTAAATTGCTAATTTTCGAGGTATCACAAGTGCATTGGCAATCACTCGGAAATCAAATGAAGTACAATGATTGTCCGGAATACAAATTGGACAGAAAGTAAATACAGTACTCTAAAAGAGACTATGCTGGCTGCGAGTCGCCTCGAGAGGTGCAGCTCACCTAAGTCTCTGTATCATCCATGCTGCTACGCCCATTAGACCGCTAGAGGTACATGTGCCTGTGCAACAAAAATGCACAGCAAGTGTAGCATGAATACAAAAATAACGTGTACTCAGTAAGTATCTCGTCTAATCTCGAAGAAGTAGAGACGAGAGGTCGACTTCGGCACTTACTTGTGCTCCAATAATAATATATCAACAATATAGTAAATCGAAGATTTTCATAAAAATGGCTGTAACTCAATAGCATGAGGCAAGTAAACAATTCTTTCTTTTATAGGGAATTCCCAAATTTCATTTTCATCATTTATACATTAATCTCAGGCCAGGGAGAACAAATATCGACACTTATGAATTTCAAGGCAAGCAATACAAGCATGCGCAAATCATGCCGAGGTCGTACAACCCGATCCAACAAATATTTAAACTGTGCACTGCCAGAGGGTCGAATGGAGCGAACCATAGATGCATCTATTTAATCTACCGAGGCGTCCGGCCCGTTCCACAATATTTAAACACATTCAAACAGTCAAATCAAGAATTCATCAAGGAGCAATTATTTAGGAAAAGGCAAGCTTCTCTTTTAAAAGTCAATAAACGATGTCTAGCCTTTTAGAAATTTATATATATGTTCGATAGTTTTAAGCATTTTTAAGTTGACAACAAGGTTGCAAATATTACAAGTAAAGCATGCTTTTGGGCTCTAGACTACCCGGACTTAAGAATAATAGTAGCTACGCACGGACTCTCGTCACCTCGTGCGTACGTAGCCCCCCACAAATAGGAGCACATATCCAATTAATTCACCTATGGGGACAATTCCCTCTTACAAGGTTAGAAAGGAGACTCACCTTGCTCCGAAGTTCCATAACCGGCATTCCACGCCCTTTTGAAGACTCAAATTGATGCACAACGTTCCAAAACTAGCCAATAATTAAATAAACCCATTAATATATGTTCAATTACTCGTAATAATCCAATTTATAACAATTTCTAACCCCGATCGGAAAGTTGACAAAAACGCCCTCGGTCCCACGTGCCCGAATTCCGAAGTTTTTCGAAGATAAAGTTTGCCCATAACCTCACGAACTCAAATATATAATTTACTCTCAATTTCATATCCATAATCGTGGTCAAAATCCAAGAATACCAATTTTCTAGGTTTTCCTTAAAACCTCAACTTTCTACTAATATCCATACCTAAATCCGTATCTAAATCATGTATTTAACTTGTAATGAGTGGAAATAACTTACCTTGTGACACTTGAAGAACATCTCCCCTTGAAGCTCTCTAAAATCGTCCACACCAAATGAAAAATGGGAGAAAAATGGCCAATTCCCGATTTAAAAGAACACACTGCCTCCAGCCTTTCCGCACCTGCGGTGCACCAGCCGCACCTGCAGCTCGGGACCTGCGGAAATGCATCGCAGGTGCGGTCCTCTTCAAGCTTGGCAAAATCCGCTTCTGTGGTCACTCACGTGTACCTTGGCCTTCGCACCTGCGGGTGCCCTTCAGCTCCTGCGACCCAGCTGCCCCTCACGCCTTCTGCATCAGCGGAGCTTACCATGCACCTGCGGGCTCGTAGATGCGGAAATACCCTCGCATCTGCGGCCCCTCCCAGCTCTGCCCAAACGCGCTTCTGCGACGACGAAGCCGCTCTTGCGGGCTCGCACATGCGGCCCTCTTCTCGCAGGTGCGGTTATACCAGAAGCCTAGCTACTTCAATTCTTCCTCAACTTCAAATTTCCATCCGTTAACCGCTCGGAATCCACCTGAGGCCCCCGGGACCCCGTCCAATCATACCAACCAGTCCCAAATATAATGCGGACCTGCTCGAGGCCTCAAATCACATCAAACAATGCCAAAATAAAGAATCACACCCCAATTCGAGCTTTTTTGAACATTAGAACTTCAAACTTCTACATTCGATGCCGAAACCTATCAAATCATGTCAGATTGACCTCTCAAATTTTGCACACAAGTCATATTCGACATTATGGACCTACTCCAACTTTTGGAATCGGAATCCGACCCCGATATCAAAAAGTTCACCTCCGGTCAAACTTCTCAAAAACCTTCAAATTTCTAGCTTTCGCCAAATAACTCCAAAATGACCTACGGACCTTCAAATCCACTTCCGATCGCACTCCCAAAACTAGAATCACCATACGAAGTTATTCGCAGACTCGGAATTCCAAAGGACACCGATAACACTGAAATGCACTTAATCCCAAACTTATGGAATTCTTCCAAAATTCTAACTTCCACAATAGGCGCCGAAACGCTCCCGGGTCATCCAAAATCCAATCCGGACATACGACCAAGTCCAAAATCATCATACGAATCTGCTGGAACCTTCAAATTTCGATTCCGAGGTCTTTTACTAAAAAATCCAATCCTTGCCAATTCCTCCAACTTAAAGCTTCCGAAATGCAAATTCTCTTTTAAAATCAACTCCGAACTTCCCGGAATTCAATTCCGACCATGCGTACAAGTCATAATACCTGATATGAAGCTGCTCATGGCCTCAAACTGCCGAACAACATGCTAGAGCTCAAAACGACCGGTCGGGTCGTTACACTCAGCTATAAGAACTTAGATAGAGGAAAAGTTGTCTGAAGCTACCTTAGCTATATTTAATAAAATATCTTTCAATATAAAATGAAAATCTTATGTGGTTTTGTCTTAATTTTGTTTTTTATATTAATTAATTTGCTAAATATTAAATTTTGTAATCTATCAAAGTAACCAATCTAATATTTCTCCTCAGGTTAACACATTCAAGAAGACTAGAATTACTAAAGTAGGCACAAAGAAAAAATGAGTAAGTTCGAAAAGTTATAAGATACTTTTTCCTCTCTTTTCTTTTGCCTTATTTTCTTTCTTTTCTCTTTTCAACTGCTGCTATTATACCCATTATACAGTATGTTTATTTTTTTTAGAATCCCAATCTGTTATTTTTGGTATCCTACTTTGTTATAGTCGAAGAAGAAAGAATTCCCTTTATTATATAGTTATAATTTTTTTTTCTGTATGACTCGTCTGCAGTATTTTTGAAGGAGAATTACTGGCAATGAAAAGCTTGACTTATGAAGAAGTGGTTTCAAAAAGCTTTGTTGCGGGATTTAGTCTAAAGTTAAGGGAATTCATTCTAAAGTGATAATAACATAGTTACTTGTTATAATTACCGTCTTTTATGATTTAGTTCGATTTGAGTTTTACTTGAGAACAGATCATTTAATTTGGCATCATCTATTTGTACAGAGTACTTCTTAGATTGCTACTTTTTTCTTTAGCTATAGTATTAAAAGGCATTTGTTTTACATATATTTCATGTTCGTTGAAGGTTGAAATTTGTGGATGTACAAATTGAAAGTAAAGTTTTATGATAAAATGTAACGACTCGGTCAGTCGTTTCATGAGTTACAACCCTGTTTCCCCCATTTCTGCTCCCTTATGTGTTGTTCAGTTGTATTGGATCATATCGTGTTGATTGTGTTGTGTTCGGAGCGGTCTTGGAGTAGCATGAGACACTTAGTCTTTTAAGTTGGCCACTTAGTTAGAAAAGTCAACCGAAAGTTGACTTGTGGGTAAATGATCTCGGAATTGGATTTTTATGGTTCGGATAGCTTCGTTAGGTGACTTGGGACTTAGGAGCGTGTTCGGAATGTATTTTGGAGGTCTGTGGTAGATTTAGGCTTGAATTGGAGAAATTAGAAATTTGGCGTTTTCCGGTCGGCAGTGGAAATCTTGATATCAGGGTTGGATTGGAATTTCGGAAATTAGAATAGGTCCATTTTATCATTTGTGATGTGTGTGCAAAATTTCAGGTCATTCGGATGAGGTTTGATAGGTTTTTACATCGTTTGCGAAATTCGGAAGTTTTGGAATCTTTAGGCTTGAATCCGGAGGTGATTTGATATTTTGATGTTGTTTTGAGTATTCCGAAGGTTGGAACAAGTTTGAATAGTGATATGTGATTTGTTGGCATGTTTGGTTGAGGTCCCGAGGGCCTCGGGTAAGTTTCGGGTGGTTAACGGACCAATTCTTGGTTTTGAGAGTTAGCAGATTTTGCTGGTTTTCTGTTGCAAAAGGTTTGTTCATCGCGTTCGCGTATAGTGTTCCGCGTTTGCGAGGAGTGTTTCCAGAGATGGTGAATTTTGTTCTTCACGTTGACGAAGAAGAGGACGCGAACGCGAAGGGTAGGAAAAAGTGTGCATCGCGAACGCGTGAGTGGAGTCGCATTCGCGAAGAGGAGTGAGGCAGTTGGGGACCAGGTCCTTGGTCTACGCATTCGCGAGGTGATGGCTGTGTTCGCAAAGGTGTGAGCTGGTTAAGTATCGCGTTCGCGAAGCAGTGGTCGCGTTCGTGAAGACTAAAGCGGAGAGGCAGTCTGAGTTGGTCTACGCGAACGTGAGATGGCTGTCGCGTTCGCTAAGAGTAAAGCGGAGAGGTAGTCTGAGTTGGTCTACGCGAACGTAAGATGCCTGTCGCGTTCGCGAAGAAGAAGACGTCTGGGCAGAATGTTTAAGTTCAAAAATGAGGGTTTTAGTCCATATTTTCAAAATTCATTAGAGAGCTCGGGAGAAGGCGAATTTAGAGGGGATTTTCAGAGGAGTGATTGGGGTAAGTGTTCTTCACTTATTTTTGGTTAAATTCTATGATTATGTCTTGATTCTTATCATTTAATTTGGGAATTTGGGGTGAAAATTGGGGAAAATGAAAGAAAATTTAGAGTGGATTTTTGGGATTTGGACGGCCATTTGACGTCGGATTTTGGTGAATTTGATATGGGTAGACTTGTGGGAGGATAAGGGTTCTAGTGGTGTGATTTTTATCGGATTTCGAGATGTGGGCCCGGGGGTCGGGTTTGGCCAATTTCGGTATTTTTGATGTAATTTGATTATTTTCGCGTGGGCTTTGTTCCTTTAGCATATATTGATGGCATGAATCTGATTTTGAATAGATTCAGGGCGATTTGAGGCCGAGTCGAGTGGCAAAGGCATCGTGGAGTAGATTTTCATCCGGATTGAGGTAAGTAGCTTTTGTAAATCTAGACCTGAGGATATGAAACCCTGAAATTTCGTACTATTTTGATTAATAAGGTGACGCACATGCTAGGTGACGGGCGTGTGGGCGTGCACCCGTAGGGATTGTGACTTGGTCCGTCCCGAGGCAACTATAGAGTTGCATATTTTGATAAACTCTATGTGGTATTGTCACGACCCTAAAATCGACCCGGTCGTGATGGCGCCTATCATGAAACTAGGCCAGCCGACATAATTCCCAAATCAAACCATTATTCTATAAAAGTCATATTTAAGCTATTTATTAACATGAGATCTCATAATAGAAGTCTAAATAACCAGTGCGGAATAAATACACAAGCCCGACATCAGGGTGTCACAAGTCACGAGCATCTACTAAGGTCTGAATATAACGAAGAGTCTGAAAATATACTATAACAGTCTAAGGAGAATAAGAGGGAGAAGAGCAGGGCTGCGAACGCCAGGTAGCCGCCTTGCTAACTCCGATGAACCCGCCACTGAGTAATCAACACCCGCTACCGGTTTCAGAAATACCTGAATCTGCACAGAAGGTGCAAGGAGTAATGTGAGTACGCCAACTCAGTAAGTAATAAGAGTAAATAAAGACTGAGCAGTAAGAAAATACATAATCCACGTCATAACACCACAGTAAGTAAAGTGTTTCCAAAACAGTATATAAATCAAATCATTTCGTTAAAAATCCAGTTTTCGGTAGAAATCATTTGAAGATGTGTAAAAATCCAGTTAAAACATCTTTCAGCAGTTTTCAAACAAGTGATGAAACGGTGAGTAGAAATGATGAAAACATAGTCGGCCCCTCGGGCAAAACATAGTTCGTATTCAGCCCCTCGTGCACACATAAATCATAAACAGTCCGTCGGGCGGACCCCTCGGTTACTCATATACATCTCATAACATAAGGATCTCGGTGGAAATAACAAGGCCAAATCAGTAACTAAAATACGAACATCTCGTAAAAACTCTAGTTTCACTGAAAGTGATATAAAACATTTGTTCAACATTTTTCAGTAGAGGCTCAGTATAAAGGGGAGTGAAAACAGTAATTTCATAAAACAAGCCCCTCAGGCAAAAGCATCACTCGTATATATATATATATATTATATATATATTATATATATATATATATATATATTATATATATATATATATATATATAATATATATATATATATATATATATATATATATATATATATTTATATATATCACTCATGACTCAACTCTCCTCAGTTAGCACTCACACTCAGCACTCACGCTCAATAGGTACCTTATAATAACCGCTGCGGCGTACAGCCCGATTCATAAATATAAATATACTCGACTGCGCTCACTGGGGGGTGTGCAGACTCCGGAGGGGCTCCTACAGTCCAAGCGCTATATCGCTGCGGCGTGCAGCCCGATCCATTTACATATGTGTGTGTGTGTGTGTGTGTGTGTGTGTGTGTGTGTATATATATATATATATATATATCGCTGTGGTGTGCAGCCCGATCCATAAAAATATAATCCTCACAACCAGGCCGTCGGCCTCTCTCAGTCATCAACCTCACAATCAGGCCCTCGGCCTCTCTCAGTCATCAATATCACAATTAGGCACTCGGCTTCTCTTAGTCATCAAACTCACAAGCCACTCGGGCTATCAGTAAAAACAGGGTGCTCAGCCCAAAATATCATTTTTATGCATCAAAAGAATAATATATACTACGTTACGAAATCAATAAAAACATGACATGACTGAGTACAGATCTTAAGTCAAAACAGTGAGGAAATAATTATGAAAGCCTCTAAGGATCCAAACAACTTGGCACGAGGCCCAAATATGGCATTCAGCCCAAAACATAGTAATATATTCCAAAACACAAGTGTATCAAATAGTTTTCAGGCAATACGCAACTTATGGGACGGACCAAGTCACAATCCCCAACGGTGCACGCCCCCACGCTCGTCATCTAGCGTGTGCGTCACCTCAATATAGTGAAACAAAGTGAAATCCGGGGTTTCATACCCTCACGACAAGATTTACAATCATTACTTACCTCAATCCGGACGAACATCTACACCGCGATGCCCTTGCCGCTCGACTCGACCTCAAATCACCTCGAATCTATCCAAAATTAGAATCATATCATCAATACATGCCAAAGAGACAAAGCCCACGCGAAAATTATCAAATTAAACTCAAAATCCCGAAATTGGCCAAACCCGACCCCCGAGCCCACATCTCGGAATTCGATAAAAGTCACAACATTAGAATCCTTGTCCTTCTACGAGTCTATACATACCAAGATCATCAAAATCGGACCTCAAATGGCCCCTCAAATCCCCAATTTAACTCTCCAATTCCAAGCCCTAATTTCCCAAATTCTTTTCTCTGATTTTCCCACAAAATTCATGATTAAACAATGGGATAGTCACCATAAACACAAGATACAAAGCCCAAGTAGCTTACCTCTCTGAAAACACTTGATTCCCTCTTGAAATCACAGCTTGGAGCTCCAAAATCGACCAAAAATGGTGAAGAAATGACTGAAAATTGCGAAGGAGCCTTTATATACATTCTGCCCAGCACTTTCGCATCTGCTATCCCCATTACGCATCTACGGGGCCGCATCTGCGCAAAAATCTCCGCTTCTGCGGAATCTCATAAAAAGGGCATTCCCGCTTCTGCGGTTGCCTTGCCGCACCCGCGGTCATCGCAGATGGGGGGACCAAACTGCACCTGCGACCCCTGCTGTGCATCTGCGCCTCCCTTCCGCTCCTGCGGAGCTCGTACCTGCAGTCCCCAATCCGCAGGTGCGGATATGACAGAAGCAGCAATACCAACTGCAATTTCCCAAGTTCAAACTCTCTGAAAGCTATCTGAAATCATCCCGAGGCCCCCGGGACCTCATCCAAAAATACGAACAAGTCACATATCACTATTCAAACTAATTAACCTTCGGAACACTCAAAACGACATCGAAACACCAAATCACCCTCAGATTCAAGCCTAAGGATTCTAAAACTTCCGAATTCCGCAATCAATCAAAAAGTCTATCAAACCTCATCCGAATGACCTGAAATTTTGCACACACGTCCCAAATGATACAACAGACCTACTCCAATTTCCCGAATTCTATTCCGACCCCGATATCAAGATTTCCACTGCCGATCAGAAAATGCTAAATTTCCAATTTCGCCAATTCAAGCCTAAATTTACCACGGACCTCCAAATTATATTCCCAACACGCTCCTAAGTCCAAAATCACCCGACGGAGCTAACCAAATCATAAAAATCCAAATCCGATATCAAATACCAAGAAGTCAAGACTGGGTCAAACCTTTCAAATTTAAAGCTTCAAGCTGAGAATCATTCTTCATATCTATTCCGATTAACCTGAAAACCACAATCGGCGATTTACATAAGTCATAATACATCATACGGGGCTAGTCCTGCCCGAGAACTGGCGAGCGAAGTGCAATTGCTCAAAACGACTGGTCGGGTCGTTACAGGTATGTATGTGTTTTAGAAATGATTTTTGTTAACTTGGGCTAAATGCCATGTTTGGGGCCTTGTGCCGTACTGTTTGGACCCTCAGGGGCATTTTACGTTATTTTCACATTGTTTTGATAGGGAGAATTATCCTAAGTGCTGGTTTATACCTGCTTATTGTTAAAACTTGTTCCTCACTCTATTTTTAATATCTATGAAAGTATTTTGGGCTGAGTTTCCCCTGAGTTTGCATTGAGATACCTGAGTGGCTTATCAGGCTGATGAGTGAGTGAGGCCGAGGGCCAAATTATGATGATATATATGGATCAGGATGCACGCCATAGCGTTAATTATACATACATACATACATATATATATATATAGATCGGGCTGCACGCCGCAGCGATATAGCGCTTGGTCTGTAGGAGCCCTTCCGGAGTCTGCACACCCCCAGTGAGCGCAGTCGACTATATATTTACGGATCGGGCTGCATGCCACAGCGGTTGTTACGAGATACCTATTAAGCATGAGTGTTGAGTATGAGTGCTGAGTGTGGGAGTTGAGTCCGAGTGACTAAGAGGCTTGCCCGAGGGGCTACTGTAACGACCCGGCCGGTCATTTTTTGGAATTTATGCCCCGATCCCCTATTAACTGCTTTCCCCAAGTTTATTTCTGCCACTTTGATTTGCCGGGATGTTCGGTTTTGAGTTTCGGAGAGTTTTGGGACACTTAGTCCCTAAATGAGAGCCTAAGTGTTGGAAAATGGTCCCTAGCCAGAACAGTGTGAAGACGGCCTTGGAACGGAAATCCGATGGTTCCTTTAGCTTCATTAGGTGATTTCGGGGTTGGGAGCGTGTTCAGAATGTGTTTTGGAGGTCCGTAGCGAATTTAGGCTTGAAATGCCGAAGGTTGAATTTTTGAAGTTTCCGATTTGATAGTGAGATTTTGATCCGAGGGTCGGAATGGAATTCCGAGAGTTGCAGTAGTTCTGTTATGTCATTCGTGATGTGTGTGCAAAATTTCAGGTCATTCGGAAGTGGTTTGGTTAGGTTTTTGATCGAAATATTTTGAGGAAATTTGGAATTCTTAGGCTTAAATCCTTGATTAATTCGAGTTTCCGATGTTGTTTTAGGTGGTTTAAGGATTGGTACAAGTTTGAATGAGGTATTAGGTATTGTTGGTGCTTTTGGTTGAGGTCCCGAGGGCCTCGGGATGATTTCGTATGGTTGACGGAAAGATTTTTGAAGTTGAGAGATTGCAGACTTTGCTGCTTCTGATATTTTCGCATCTGTGGTTTGGGGGCCGCAGATGCGGCTAGTGGTACCATAGATGCGGATTTTTGTGTGTCCTTCAGGTTCCGCAGATGCGGAAGTTTCACCGCAGAAGCGGTTCCGCATCTGCGGAAGAAGAACCGCAGATGCGGTTCCTGGCCCTCTTAATGAAAGTCGCAGATGCGACAAATGGTCCGCAGATGCGGATTTCACTAGTCAGAAATATTGATTTCGAGGGTTTAGTTTCAAAAGTTAGAAAAATCGAATTGGAGCTCGGGAGAGGGCGATTTTGATAGGGATTTGAAGAGGAGATCATTGGGTAACGTTTATTTAATCCTCTCTAGTTATATTCCATCAATCTATAGTTAATTTTATCATTTAAATTCGGATTGGGGATCAAAAATTGGGGAAAAATTGGAAGAAACTTCTTAGACCGAATTATTGAGTTTTGAGTGGGTGTTTGACCTCTGATTTGAGAGATTTTTATATGGTTAGACTCGTGAGAGTACAAGGGTTCTGAAAATGTTAAATTCATCCGATTCCGAGACGTTGGCCTAAGGGACATTTTGGTCATTTTGCATAATTTCGCGTATTAGCTTTGAATTAAATTGTAGAATCAGTTGCTTGAGATGTTATTTATAATATGTAATTGGATTGAATAGATTTGAGCCATTTGGAGTCGGATACTAGTGGCAAAGGCGTGGCTTCTAGTTGATTTTTGAGTTGGTACGAGGTAAGTGGCTTGTCTAACCTTGTGTGGGGGACTTTTCCCCTTAGGATTGATATTTTGGTAATTGAAAATGCCTCGTGCGTGAGGTGACGAGCACGCACTTGTGCTAATTGTTGGAAATTCGGTTTTTCTTTAAAAATAGCCTTGAGTTGTGTTCCTCATTTCCTTGCTTACACTATTTGATATTTAAACCTGCTGTAGCTTGAAGAAACATGTCTACTTGACTAAATTGCTTTACCTATCCTAACTGCCTTAATTGTACTACGTGAACCATGCTAGGCTAGGATTACCTGCTTTACTTTGAAATGAAATAGATTGGATTGTGTTCTGTTGTTGCTGTGTAATTACTTTGGGACTACGGAACAGTATTCCGGGAGATCCCCCTGCACTTTGTGAGTTGGACTACGGGACTGCACCCGGGAGATCCACTGGACATGATATTTATATTTGGGGACTACATGACGGTATCCTGGGAGATCCCCGTTATTATCCCGGAGCTGAGTTATGTTCTTTCACTGTGTTTGCTTGCCTTTGTAATAGTTGTTGTTGTCCTTTAAATCATGTGTTATTTAATTACACTGTCATTTCACACTGTTAAACTTGTATCTTGTTTAACCTCAGTAGGGCCCTGACCTTCCTCGTCACTACCCCACCGAGGTTAGGCTAGGCACTTACTGAGTACCGTTATGGTGTACTCATGCCCTTTCTGCGCATGTTTTTCATGTGCAGATCCAGGTACTTCTACCCAGGCGTATCATCCTTGAGGCAGGGAGCATTTCGGAGACTTCGAGGTACATCTGCTGCGTCCGCAGATCGAAGAGTCTCCTTCTTTACTCTATCTGTAGTGTTAGCCCTTCGATCGTACTATTGATGTAGACATTTCTGGAGATTAGAGCACTTTACTGTATTCCTCTTTAGCTTGTGTTCCCGTGAGTTTCCGGGTTTTGGGATAGTAATGTAGGATGTAGTGATGTTGAGTTGTATATGCCGGGCGGCATTTTATATACTGTTCTCCTTTAAATTGTTCAGTTTTGGCTATTATTCCGCAAGTTAGTTATGTTTCCGCATTGTTAGGCTTACCTAGTTTTAGAGACTAGTCGCCATCACGACATGTTCACGGTGGGCGAACTGGGGTCGTGACAAGTTGGTATCAGAGCTCTAGGTTCATAGGAGTCACGGAACACAGGCCAGTTTATTAGAGTCTCGCTGATCGGTACGGAGACGTCTATACTTATCTATGGGAGGCTATGTAACTGTTAGGAAAAATTCTACTTCATTTGATTTCTTTGTCGTGCGAGATTTTGACATCACAACTAAACTTCTGTCTTTCTATTCTCTCACAGATGGTGAGGACACGTGCTACCCGAGAGGACCAGGCACCCGCGCCCCCTACTGCCACCGTCAGAGGCCGGGGCCGGGGTAGAGGCCGAGGATGCGCTCGTGGTGCACCCAGAGCACCCGCGCGAGCTGCCGCCGAGGTACCACCAGCAGTACCAGCCGGAGTCCAGACACCCAATACGTCTGCCACTACTACTCCAGCACTCCAGGAGACTTTGGCATAGTTTATGAGTATGTACACCACTTTGGCTCAAGCAGGGTTGCTTCCCCTTGCTGCAGCCACATCCCAGGCCGGGGGAGGAGTACAGACTCCCGCCGCCCGCACTCCTGAGCAGCGAGTGCATGTTGAGCAGGCCCTAGAGGTTATACCTGCGCCACCTGCAGTACCAATTCAGCCCGAGGGTAGGGCAGCGGCTTCAGAGGATGAGCAGCGGAGACTTGAGAGGTTCAAGAAATACGATCCTCCGGTATTCAGTGAGTTAGCATCAGAGGATGCCTTGGGATCGAGCGGGGTTTCCTTTACTACTTTCCATCTTCGAGGAGCCGCCTATCAGTGGTGGCGTGCTTATGATTTAGACAGTCCGGATGAGGCAGCTTCCTTGACTTGGGCTCAGTTTTCAGATATGTTCACGAGAGAGTATGTTCTCCAGAGTCTTAGGGATGATTGGTGCGCGGAGTTTGAGCTTTTGCGCCAGGGTACTATGACTGTCTTAGAGTATGTTGTCCGCTACATTGACTTGGCTAGACATGCCCCAGCTTTGGTTTCTACAGTCCGCGAGAAGGTTCGCCGGTTCATTGAGGGGCTTATTCCCAGCATCAGGTCTAGCATGGCTCGTGAGTTAGAGACGGATGAGTCTTATCAGCAGGCGGTGAGCATTGCTAGGACGATTGAGGGTATGCACGCTAGGGACAGGGAGGAGAGGGAGGCCAAGAGGTCTCGAGAGTCGGGCCATTTTTCTGGTGCCTGTGCCCCAGCTGCAGGTCGTCATGGTAGGGGTCATATGAGTCGCCCCGTTCATTCAGCTCTTCCAGCAGCCAGTGATATTCCAGCTCCACCTAGGCCTCAGGAGCCTTATTATGTGCCTCCAGTCTCTAGTGCGCCTCCTGCACTGGGTGCTTCCAGTGGACAGTCCAGCAGATCTGGCCCGAGCCAGTCACAGCCGCCACGTCCTCCAAGAGCTTGTTTTGAGTGTGGTGGCACACGCCACATGGTGAGAGATTGCCCCAGACTCAGGAGGGGTGCACCTTCGCAGACCCCTCAGCCACAGCAGGCCTCACAGAGCTCTCAGGCTATGGTTCCAGCACCAGCTGCCACTCCACCGGCCCAGCCAGCTAGAGGTGGAGGTCGGGGAGGTAGAGGTCGCCCTCGAGGGGGAGGCAAGGCCAGATATTATGCACTTCCAGGCCGTACTGAGGCTGCCGCCTCTGATTCTGTCATCACAGGTACTATCTTGGTTTGTCACAGAGATGCATCGGTTCTATTCGATCCAGGCTCCACTTACTCTTATGTGTCTTCTTATTTTGCTCTGCATTTGGGTGTACCTCGGGATTCTTTGAGTTTTCCAGTTTATGTTTCTACTCCTGTGGGAGATTCTCTTGTTGTGGACCGCGTTTACCGGTCATGTTTGGTTATTCTTGGTGGTTTTGAGACCAGAGCCGACTTATTAATGCTCATTTGGTCGATTTTGATATTATTTTGGGCATGGACTGGTTGTCGCCCCATTATGCTATTCTTGATTGTCACGCCAAAACCGTGACGCTGGCTATGCCAGGTATACCGCGTATTGAGTGGAGGGGGGCCTTAGGTCACACTCCCAGTAGGGTTATTTCTTTCCTTAAGGCTCAGCATATGATTGAGAAAGGTTGTGATGCGTACTTAGCTTATGTGAGAGATGCCAGTATGGATACTCCTTCAGTTGATTGAGTCCCAGTAGTACGGGATTTCCCCGATGTGTTTCCAGCTGATCTTCCGGGCATGCCACCTAATAGGGACATTGATTTTGGCATTGATCTGTTGCCAGGCACTCAGCCCATCTCTATCCCTCCGTACCGTATGGCTCCTCCTGAGTTGAAGGAGTTGAAGGAGCAATTGCAGGAATTACTTGATAAGGGTTTTATTCGGCCCAGTGTATCGCCTTGGGGTGCTCCTGTGTTATTTGTGAAGAAGAAGGATGGTTCTATGCGCATGTGTATTGATTACCGCCAGTTGAACAAGGTTACAGTGAAGAACCGTTATCCTTTGCCTCGTATTGATGATCTGTTTGACCAGCTTCAGGGCGCACGGGTGTTTTCTAAGATTGATTTGCGCTCAGGTTACCATCAGTTGAAGATTCGGGAGCCAGATATCCCGAAGACTGCCTTCAGGACTCGGTATGGTCATTACGAGTTCCTTGTTATGTCATTTGGGCTGACCAATGCCCCCGCAGCCTTCATGCATCTGATGCACAGTGTATTCCGGCCATATCTTGACTCTTTTGTTATTGTCTTTATTGATGATATTCTGGTGTATTCCCGGAGTCGGGAAGATCACGAGCAGCACCTGAGGGCAGTGCTTCAGACTCTGAGGGAAAAGAGATTATATGCAAAGTTTTCGAAATGTGAGTTTTGGTTGGATTCCGTGGCATTCTTGGGTCATGTGGTATCGAGTGAGGGCATTCGGGTGGATCCGAAGAAGGTAGAGGCAGTGCAGAGGTGGCCCAGACCATCCTCAGCTACAGAGATTCGTAGTTTCCTTGGCTTGGCCGGCTGCTACCGTCGTTCTGTGGAGGGGTTTTCATCGATTGCACCCCTTATGACTGGATTGACCTAGAAGGGTGCTCCATTTCAGTGGATAGAGGAGTGTGAGGCGAGCTTTCAGAAGCTCAAGACAGCTTTGACTACAGCCCCAGTTTTGATATTGCCTACCGGTTTGGGGTCTTATACTGTCTATTGTGATGCCTCGAGAGTTGGCCTTGGAGTTGTATTTAATGCAGGACGGTAGGGTGATTGCCTACGCGTCCAGACAGTTGAGGATACATGAGAAGAATTATCCTGTCCATGATCTTGAGTTAGCTGCCATTGTTCACGCCTTGAAGATTTGGCGTCATTACTTGTATGGTGTGCCTTGTGAGGTATATACTGATCACCGGAGTTTGCAGCATCTGTTCAAGTAGAAGGACCTTAATTTGCGTCAGAGGAGATGGTTAGAGCTGCTGAAGGATTATGACATCACTATCTTGTATCACCCGGGCAAGGCCAATGTGGTGGCCGATGCTTTGAGCCGCCGGGTAGAGAGTTCGGGGAGTTTGGCTTATTTACCAGCAGCAGAGAGGCCTATGGCGATGAATGTTCAGGCTCTAGCCAGCCAGTTTGTGAGATTGGATCTTTCGGAGCCCAGCAGGGTTCTAGCTTGTGTGGTCTCTCGGTCTTCCTTGTTCGATCATATCAGGGAGCGCAGTATGATGACCCTCATTTGCTTGTCCTCAAGGACAAGGTATTGCATGGCGATGCTCGAGATGTGACTATTGGTGATGACGGAGTATTGAGGATGCAGGGTCGAGTTTGCGTACCCAATGTCGATGGGCTTCGGGAGTTGATTTTAGAGGAGGCCCACAGTTTGCGGTATTCCATTCATCCGGGTGCCGCGAAGAAGTATCAGGATTTGAGGCAGCACTACTGGTGGAGGCGGATGAAGAAGGATATAGTTGGGTTTGTAGCTTGGTGCCTTAATTGTTAGCTGGTGAAGTATGAGCACCAGAGACCGGGTGGATTGCTTCAGCAGATAGAGATTCCGGAGTGGAAGTGGGAGCGGATCACCATAGACTTCGTATCTGGACTCCCACAGACTTTGAAGAAGTTCGAAGCCATTTGGGTTATTGTGGATTGGCTGACCAAGTCCGCGCATTTCATCCCTATGTGTAGTACCTACTCCTCGGAGCGGTTAGCGGAGATTTATATCCGGGAGATTGTCCGTCTGCATGGTATTCCAGTTTCCATTATTTCAGACAGAGGTACTCAGCTCATATCGCGGTTCTGGAGAGCCGTACAGCAGGAGTTGGGTGCCCGGGTGGAGTTGAGCACAGCATTTCACCCTCAGACGGACGGGCAGTCCGAGCGCACTATTCAGATTCTTGAGGATATGCTCCGTGCGTGCGTGATTGAGTTTGGAGGTCCTTGGGATCAGTTCTTGCCATTGGCGGAGTTTGCCTACAACAACAGCTATCAGTCCAGCATTTAGATGGCACCGTACGAGGCCTTATATGGTAGGCGATGTAGATCTCTTGTGGGTTGGTTCGAGCCGGGTGAGGCCAGGTTACTGGGCACAGATTTGGTTCAGGATGCTTTGGAGAGAGTCAAGGTGATTCAGAATAGATTCCGTACAGCCCAGTCCAGACAGAAGAGTTATGCGGACCGGAAGGTTCGTGATGTTTCGTACATGGTTGGAGAGCGGGTTCTGCTTCGGGTCTCGCCTATGAAAGGCGTTATGAGATTTGGGAAGAAGGGGAAGTTGAGTCCGAGGTTTATTGGCCCCTTTGAGATATTGAGGCGAGTTGGGGAGGTTGCCTATGAGCTTTCCTTACCTCCCAGCCTGGCAGGGGTTCATCCGGTATTTCATGTTTCGATGCTCCGGAGGTATCACGGTGATCCGTCGCACGTGTTGGATTTCAGCTCAGTCCAGTTGGAGAAGGATCTATCCTATGTTGAGGAGCCAGTGGCAATATTGGACAGGCAGGTCAGGAAGCTGAGGTCAAAGAACATTGCGTCCGTGAAGGTTTAGTGGCGGGGTCAGCCGGTCGAGGAGGCGACCTGGGAGACCGAGCAGGATATGCGTAGCCAGTACCCTCATCTTTTCACTACTTCAGGTATGTATTTGTGCTCGTTCGAGGACGAACGAATGTTTAAGTG
>NW_017673056.1:6105-20305 GCF_001879085.1 Nicotiana attenuata | reverse complement strand
CATTTAATGCCCCGAACACGCGTCATTCCACGATTCAGCAACACTTTTTGCCAGCTATCGAGGTAATTATGCCAACAATTTTTAGCAGCCTATTCCTTTTACATATACACATCAACCTTCTTCTTTTACACTTTATAATTTTTCAAACTCTCTTTACTCAACTTATACTTGTTTTCCATTTCCTCTGATCTTCTTCTTCGGAGAAAAAAACCCTTATCCTCTTCTGAAAATAATGGCCTCCTCTTATTCACTGGTCAGAAATATTGATTTCGAGGGTTTAGTTTCAAAAGTTAGAAAAATCGAATTGGAGCTCAGGAGAGGGCGATTTTGAGAGGGATTTGAAGAGGAGATCATTGGGTAACGTTTCTTTAATCCTTTCTAGTTATATTCCATCAATCTATAGTTAATTTTATCATTTAAATTCGGATTGGGGATCAAAAATTGGGGAAAATTGGAAGAAACTTCTTAGACCGAATTATTGAGTTTTGAGTGGGTTTTTAACCTCCGATTTGAGAGATTTTTATATGGTTAGACTCGTGAGAGTACGAGGGTTCTGAAAATGTTAAATTCACCCGATTCCGAGACGTTGGCCTAAGGGGCGTTTTGGTCATTTTGCAAAATTTCGCGTATTATCTTTGAATTAAATTGTAGAATCAATTGCTTGAGATGTTATTTACAATATGTAATTGGATTGAATAGATTTGAGCCATTTGGAGCCGGATACTCGTGGCAAAGGCGTGGCTTCTAGTTGATTTTTGAGCCGGTTCGAGGTAAGTGGCTTGTCTAACCTTGTGTGGGAGACTTTTCCCCTTAGGATTGATATTTCTGTATTTGAAAATGCCTCGTGCGTGAGGTGACGAGTGCGCACTTGTGCTAATTGTTGGAAATCCGGTTTTTCTTAAAAAATAGCCTTGAATTATGTTCCTCCTTTCCTTGCTTACACTGTTTGATATTTAAACCTGCTGTAGCTTAGAGAAGCATGTCTACTTGACTAAATTGCATTACTTGTCCTAACTGCCTTAATTGTACTACGTGAACCATGCTAGGCTAGGATTACCTGCTTTACTTTGATATGAAATTGATTGGATTGTGTTCTGTTGTTGCTGTGTATTTACTTTGGGACTACGGAACGGTTTCCGGGAGATCCCCCTGCACTTTGTGAGTTGGACTACGGGACTGCACCCGGGAGATCCACTAGACATGATATTTATATTTGGGGACTACAGGACGGTATCCTGGGAGATCCCCGCTGTTATCCCGGAGCTGAGTTATGTTCTTTTACTGTGTTTGCTTGCCTTTGTAATAGTTGTTGTTGTCCTATATATCATGTGTTATTTGATGACACTATCATTTCACACTGTTAAACCTGTATCTTGTTTAACCTCAGTAGGGCCCTGACCTTCCTCGTCACTACCCCACCGAGGTTAGGCTTGGCACTTACTGAGTACCGCTGTGGTGTACTCATGCCCTTTCTGCGCATGTTTTTCATGTGCAAATCCAGGTACTTCTACCCAGGCGTATCATCCTTGAGGCAGGCAGCATTTCGGAGACTTCGAGGTACATCTGCCACGTCCGCAGACCGAAGAGTCTCCTTCTTTACTCTATCTGTAGTGTTAGCCCTTCTATCGTACTATTGATGTAGACATTTCTGGAGATTAGAGCACTTTACGGTATTCCTCTTTAGCTTGTGTTCCCGTGAGTTTCCGGGTTTTGGGATAGTAATGTAGGATGTAGTGAAGTTGAGTTGTATATGCCGGGCGGCATTTTATATACTTTTCTCCTTTAAATTGTTCAGTTTTGGCTATTATTCCGCAAGTTAGTTATGTTTCCGCATTGTTAGGCTTACCTAGTTTTAGAGACTAGGCGTCATCACGACATGTTCACGGTGGGCGAACTGGGGTCGTGACATATACATATATGAGTGATACTTCGCCCGAGGGCTTGTGTTATGAAAATACTGGTTTTCACTCTTCTTTATACTGAGCCTCTATTGAAAATGTTGAATAAATGTTTTAACGACTTTTCATTGAAACTGGAATTTTAACTGGTTGTCCAGCAGTTATCTACTGATTTGATCTTGCTATTTCCTCTGAATTTTCTTTGTCATGACATATTTATGTTTTTAAATGCTCGTCACTGCACTCAGCCTTTATTTATAATCGTTACTTACTGAGTTGGCGCACTCGCGTTACTCCCTGCACCTTGTGTGCAGATCTAGGTGCCAGAGCATCCGAGTGAGAGCCGTCCTTTACTTCCAGAGCATTTCCGAGATCGCAAGGTAGCTGCACGATGTCCGCAACCCTGCCTTTCTCCTTCTTATCTTTTAGTGTTTACATTTATCAGACTCACTTTGTATTGATTAGACAGTATCAGATTGTATTCCAGTGGCTCATGTCGGAAATTTGTTACTGTCATTTACCTAAATATTATAAAATAAATATCGTAAATTTCTTGTTGACATTTACTTAAGTATCGTAAACTAAATGTCGTAAAATTCTTAACGACATTTACCTAAATGTCGAAAAATAAACGACATTGAAATTTACAACATTTGATGCAAATGTAAAATAAATATCGATAAATGAATTTGCGACATTTAAGAAGCTTAATATAACATTTAATAAATGTCGTCGTATCTTCATTTCCTTGTAGTGAGTCTTTTTCATGGAAGCATCATCCAATACAAACTGAGTATTATTTTCTTTAATAAAAAGAAGAAGAAAAATGATTGCAACAAAGTCTTTATTCATTGTACTATTTAAATAAGCTGTTAATGCTACAATGATGCAGGGATCGAATCTGGTCTGCCATTCTGTGTAACTTATGTTAGTCAACATTTGTCTATTTTATAAAGGAAAAAAAAAACCACAATGGAATAATATAAAGTCAACGAAAAGTAGAAGTTCCAAGATATCAAATCTAGTTTGTCCTCCCCCCACCACACCTCTATGGACTATGAAGTCTTATCAACAAACCTACACTCCTTAAGTCAACAGCTAGGATCCATCAGCCCTAGTACAACAAAAAATAACGGCTGCATTACCCTAAGTAATCGTTTCTCTACCATAGCATCTCCACCAACTTCACATCAATCACCCTCCCCCATGTCCTTAGATACAAACCTAAGCACTCCATTTGACATGGCCCCCTCTGAATGCATTAATGACCCAAACCTCTTAAACTCTCCAGGGGTTATTTCAATAAACCACATTAACACTTTATATTTAACTCAAGACTCTCCCTCAACCATTAAGGAAAATTCAAACACAACTACAGATTCTAAGAGCCACTCCACCAAAAATGCCAAGACTTCCAAGCAACTACCACAGGAGGAATGCAAGGACAAGGAGGAATGTTTGGATGAGAGAGCAGCATCAAAGGAACAACCATGTCCTCACTCTGCCACAAATAACACCACACCCACCCCAAGCACCAACATTATTCACAACCCTACCACTACAACCAAACCACATTCCCCAGAGCTGGCTGGAACATGGACTAATGGGACACGGCTTAAGGATGAGCCTAAGGATCAATGGGGAGAAAATAATCATCCAAATAGAGGACCCATGCTAATTGGCTCAAATAATAGCGGAAGGGATGAGAATAGCTATGGGAAACATAGTAAACAACCCTTGGATAAACCATGCCCTAACTCTACACCAAGGGCTGCCATCACCATGGCACCAACTTGCATGGCAGAACCAACAGCCATGGGATCCACTCCATCCTCTCAACCTTCTCAACTCAAACTCACCCCTCTTTCCAAATGCCCAACCTCCTCCAAATCCAGCACCCATATTCCAGAACATGCATGGCACGATATCGAACATGCATGGCCCAATATCGACCCCCCAGACAGCCCACAGCAATACCCCCCTCACCCACGCACCAGAACTACCCACCCAACGTACAGAGAGAAGAGGAGGAAGAAGAGGAAGACAGTCCAATGGAAAGGGTGATGGAACACGGAATACTAAGGTCACCAAAAACCCTAGTGTTCAAAGCAAGAAAAGAAAAAAGGTTCATCTTAAGTTGCCCGCTGGATTTGAGGAAATACTCAATAACTATAAAGAAATTGAGGACTCCGGGGATATATCAATATGCGATGGTGTTGGTCCCGACATTGTTCTCCAACTTTTGGATGAGCCAAGAAGGAACATCGAGCAGGGGGAACTCCCCTCCCAACCGGGAGATGAGTTCAAACAATAGAAACATTAGTATGAGTTTTATCTCTTGGAACTGTCGTGGAGCAGGGAATGCTGATTTCCGGAGAGCTTTTAGATCCATGCTTGATTATCACAAACCTAGTGTGGTTGCACTTTTAGAAACTAGGTTAACTGACCATCATGTCATTATGGAAGACTTTGGGTTTTCAGGTCTAGCACAGGTTGCGGCACAAGGAAACTCGGGAGGAATGGCACTAATGTGGAACAGCGATGAAGTCAACGTGGATCAAATAGGGGGGACAGACCAAGAAATCCATGCTATGGTGAAGGTAAAAATTCTTCCTAAAACATGGCTATGCTCAATTATTTATGCTAGTAGCTTACTAGAGGAAAGAATTACTCTTTGGAATAACCTAAAAATAGTTGCTAACAATTATAAAGGACCTTGGGTTAGTACTAGGGGACTTTAACGAGGTCACTAGGGCAAGCGAAAAATTGGGGGACTTCCCGTCAATAACAATAGAATTTATAAGTTTATTAATTGCCTTAATACATGCAAACTAATAGACCTAGGATTCAAAGGCCCAAAGTTCACCTGGTTGAATAAAAGGAAAAAAAATAAAAACGCTTTCATTATGGAGAGACTAGACAGATTTGTAGCCAACGGAGAATGGATCAGTATGTTTCCTGAAGCATGTGTAAAACACCTTATAAGAACCCATTCTGACCATTGTCCCATACATCTTGATCTTATCAAAAGACCCAGCCGTAGCAATAATATATTTAGACTAGAAACTATGTGGTTATCCCATCCCACCTTTAAGGGCTTAGTAAAGGATAGCTGGACCAACCAACTAAATATATCAACTGCTATTGACAACTTCACTAACAAGGCCTGCCTGGAACAAAGATACTTTTGGTAATATTTTTAAAAAGGAACGAAATCCTGGCTAGGTTAGATGGTATTCAGAAATCCCCAAATTACACAACTAGCACCTTCTTGTCTAACCTAGAAAGTGAACTATTAGAAGAATCCCAAAAAAATCCTCAAGCTGGAGGAGGAATTTTGGAAACTGAAATCTAGAATCTAGTGGATCCAAGATGGCGATGCTAATACTAAGTTTTTCCACCTCACAACCTTGCAAAGAAGAAGTAAAAATAGGATATTTAGCATCCGGGATGAGGCAGGGAATTGGTTCCACAACCCAAAGGAACTAGTCTCCTTCATAACAAACTTCTATAAGAAACTATACACCACTAATCATACTTCTTCTCAAAAAAAACTGCGATACATGCCCGCTCTTTCCTCAATTACACTGAATGACCACTCCCTCCTCACCAGAGAGCCTGACGAGGAGGAAGTAAAGAATGCCCTGTTCTCCTTTAAACCACTAAAGGCACCAGGACCGGATGGTATCCACCCATTCTTCTACCAAAAATTCTGGGGGATAACAAGCAACCTTCTGGTCAATTTCTGTAAAGAATCCTTCACAAAGAAAAAAATGACTGAAGACATGAATAGCACCTTCATATGCCTAATACCAAAGCATCAGAATGCTGAAACCTTAAGGCATATAGGCCCATTAGTCTCTGCAACACTGCCTATAAGGTCGTCACAAAAATTATTATTAACAGAATAAAACCCTTTCTCAATAAAATCATCCACCCAACTCAAACAAGTTTTATAAAGGGAAGAAGAGCCTCAGATAATGCCACAATAGTGCATGAAGTCCAAAATTTCTTCAGAAATTCCAAGGGGAAAAAGGGAAAATCATGGTTAAAATTGATTTAGAAAAGGCATTCGACAAACTAGAATGGTCTTTCATCAGATTCTCCCTGAAATCCCTAAACTTCCCGGATGACCTAATTGAGCTAATAATGTCCTGTGTATCCTCCACATCCACCTCCATACTCATAAACGGTTCAAGAACATATTTCTTTAACCCTACTAGAGGCATTAGGCAAGGAGACCCCCTATCTCCTTACCTATTCATAATCTGTATGGAAATGCTTTCTAGACTTATCGAACATGAAGTAGACTGTTGTAGATAGGACCCCATAGCTCTGTCAAAAAAGGGACCCCAACTATCTCACCTGTTCTTTGCCGATGATCTCATCCTTATGATGGAAGCCAATCAAAAGAGCTGTGACTCTCTCATAGATACTCTGAACAAATTCTGCAATTTCTCCGGTCAATCCATCAACTTCAGCAAATCTAGGATAATCTTTTCTAAAAACACCCCTCCGGACAAACAATCTCTCTTTAGCAGGTGCCTCAACATGAAAATCTCAGACTCAGTAGGTAAATACCTAGGCTTCCCTATGACAAACCAGAGGCTGTCCAAGAAAGACTTTCAGTTCATTATTGATAATCTTAANTTTTCATGCTTTGCAGGCTATATCCAATAAAAGAAGTCTGTGGAGTACTTTTGGGATCAATTACGGAGAAAAGGAGGCCAATCATACAATATCCACAAAGTGCACCAAGCGAAGGGACAAAACCAGAACTGAAGCTGGTCTGCCGCTGTCCGGGCGTAACCGCGGTAGGACCGCGGCAGAACACTGCTGCAGATTCTGAAGGCCACTCTGGCCACGGTCCTGGCGTAACCGCGGTAGGACCGCGGCAGGACGCGTAAACTTCAGGGACCAAAGTGCAAAACACGGGATTTTAAGCCCTAAACCCTATATTAAACGAAGGAAGCCGCCTAAGAAAGGGGGGACATATTTTTAACATATTTTTGACACATATTTGACCTAAGGAGGAAGAGACACTACTTGAGGGTTAGACAACACCCTTGGAGGCAAGAACACGCTAGGAGCAAGGCGGGGAATTCTTCAACAAGTTTTTCCTTCCTCTTCCTATTTTTCATTGTTGGTTATGATTTTTAGTATTGTAGTTTTACATACTATTATGAATAGCTAATTCATTTTTTAGGGTTTTGATGGAACCTTTTGGGGATGAATTGGTTGTTATATTAATATAGTTTTGAGTTAGTTGTTAATCTCTATTTGTTCAACTACGTTTTGATTTTGGTTAATTGAAAGGATCCTCAATTAGCCGTTCCTATTTATTATGTATCTGCTTGAGAGAGAGTGCATATTTAGGTAGTTGTTTGAACAACATCACTCCCGGAGTATAGGCGAGAGTCATAACCGAGGGTTTAGAGGTTGGATTAGAGATAACGATACCTTGGGTGCGATCTAAGTGAACTGTAATGTGAATCTAGCTAGCGTAGCTTGAGAGAGTGCGTCTAGTAAATTATCATAATTGCTTGAGAGAGATTTATGATAGCTGGAGAGTTCATGATTGATAGAGGCAACTAAGTCAAAGTTATAAGAAACATACAATTAATGAAATCAACAATTGGGGAAATCATAACTCTAGACCTCCTGAATTTAGTCTCCAAACCTTTGTCTCGTTAGTTGATAATTTTACCGTTTTATAGTATTTGTTGTTTAATTAGTTAGATATAAAAATCTTAATATTATAATTTAGAAATTGTTCAAACTTGTCTTCTTTGCGATATTGAACAATTACAGCGAAACCTTAGTTCTCTGTGGGATTCGACTCCGGACTTTTAGACCGGATTATATTTGCAGCGACCGCTTATCCTTTTTAGGACTAGAGTTGGGCGTGATCAAATTTTGGCACCGTTGCCGGAGAACTAACGGTGTAGTTGTAGCTGTATATATTGCTAGGGTTCAAGTTTGAACTTTTATTTTGTTTTGTTTTTTTCTTGATATTTTTTTTAATAACTGTTGATTTGAGAAACATGACATCTTGGAATTATGGGAATTTAGGTGATAATAATGCTACTATTGATCTCCATACATATTGTAAAGGAAACCACCCGTGGTAAAATTTTCAAAACGTTCCTGAGAGCGAGTTATGTACACCAACTCAATCTTATTTGTGGAATGTGTGTGATGTGTGTGGTGGTAAAAATGGTCACCTTCATGGTTGTGCTTATATTTCTTATTTTCCCCCAACCCCTTACTATGATGGTTCTACCTTTTCTTGTGAAGTTAATAGGAACAAAGAACCTAGGAATGCGGACTTGAAGAAGATCAAGGATATGCTAAAGTGCCTTCTGGAACAAAACAATGAGAAACAATTGCACATAGAAAGGCAAGAGGCAACTATTCGCAAGTTGGAGGCTCAATTGAGTCAAGTGGTTGGAGCTTTTAATGTTCAACAAGCCAATATTGAGGATAGTAGCCAAGAAGAACATGAATTTGAGGTGTTAATTGGGGAGGTCAGAGTAGAACATCAACAACCTAGCCAACCACAATTTGAGGATGTCAATGTTGAAGAAGTGAGACTAGAGCTAGCCAAGGACTTTGAGGATATAAATTTTGTTGATTCTAGTATCACTGATGTTGAGGATGTTGAGAGTCCTGAAGTTCATGTGTTTGAGCGCATTGGTCCACACTCCAAGCATTTTTCCATATTATGTTTGGATGATGATATGGAAATAGAGTCATCTGAACCAATCGAAGGGTCAAGGAATGAGGAACAAGGTGCATATATTCTGGAATTCTTCTTGCCAGAAAGTCAGGATTACATACCTCATACAAAGGCCAAGGAATACAGAATACTACATTATTTCCTTGGGCCAGTTAGATTCGTTCCACCGCCCCATGACCATAATCATAAGCTTGAATCAAAATTGGGGGTTCAATTCATAAGCTCGAGGTGGAGGCAAAAAGTGATTCGCGTCGTGCCGCGACGTTAAATCAAGCACTTGTTGGGAGACAACCCAGCTTTATTGCTTTCTTTTATTTATTTTTTATTTTTTTTAATTGTATTATTTTTGTAGTGTCAATTTTTTTTTAGGAGAATGGAAAGCAAAGGTATTGGAAGGATGCAACAACAAATCAAATGGTTGGAACTAAGTGTGAGGTACCCGCACGAAGGACCAAGCCTGGGAGAAGTCTGAGTACCCCATGAACTGCTAGTGCTTCGGCCTTTGGCCTACCAGGGAGTTTCTCTTACCCTCTTATGGTTATGCTGTGCATTGGGGACAATGCACAATTTTAAGTGTGGGGTGATGAGATTGTCTGGGTGACTTTTCATGCTACTTTAGCTGTATTAGTTTAATTAAATAGTATTTTTTTTAAGAGATTGGACTTTTCCCGATGATGGATCTATTAGACAATTTTCTTGAGGGATTTAAGTCTAAAGAAAAAAAAACAAAAAGATTTTCTTTGTAGGTAGTGTAATAATTCCCCCTTGGTTTTTCTTTGTGCCGCGGTTCTTTTCCAAGGGTTTTATTTGAACCGGGTGTAGTTAGTGTTTTTTGGGAGTAGGAGCCATTGTGTTGTGTTTTGAATTGAAGCAATATCTCTTCACTTGGTTATGCCTTGAGAATAGTGATTACTTTGGCTGTGACGCTTAGGCTCAGTTTTTGACTCTTGTATAAGTACCTTAAATTGTATGATCTTAACTTTGCTTAACTGCTTTGACTAGAGTGTCTTGATGAAACCAATCCTGAGTGAGTTATGTGCCATGTGTGTGTAAGGATTTGTTATATTCCGTGTATTGCATTTGATGCCTAGAACTTGCCCCGTGTGTTTGCAAAGCGAAATAGTAGTTTTATTCAGTCTAGGAAGTGATATAGGCATTTCTTTGTTGAGCCAGATATGTATATTGATTATACACAAAAGATCCTTTTTTGGCTCTCTCTTTAGCCCTATGTCTCTTATCCCTAGGAGGTCTTCCTCCACTAGCAGGTTTTTTCGGAAAACTCTATTTATTCTGGTGTGGATGGCAGGCAGGCCTATATTTCTTGGTTTTAATAGGACTCCTTACAAGCGTTGTTTCTATCTACTATTATCTAAAAATAATAAAGTTATTAATGACTGGACGAAACCAAGAAATTACGATTTTGAATCAGAAGAGAGATTTCAAGTCCAACATCAACAATCTTTGATCTCTTTGAGCGGTATTCCTTAGATTAGTATTGCTTATTAAGTAATATGATATTTATAATCCATCGAAAGGATGGGTTTCATTTGGTTCTCTTTGGGATGATAAATGACCTACTTAACTCAGTGGTTAGAGTACTGCTTTCATACAGCGGGAGTCATTGGTTCTACCGGACCGATGATTTGGACGACACGCCCCGGGTTATTTTTTCAAGCGTGGAAACCCCAGAACCAGAAGTAGTAGGATTGATTCTCATAATAATAAAATAAATAAATATGTCGAAATTTTTTTGCAAAAATTATCGAATTCAAAATAAATGTCCGCTAGCACGTCGATCGGTTAATTCAATAAAATGGGAATTAGCACTCGATTTCGTTGGCACCATGCAATTGAACCAATTCAATTTACCCGCCTAATTGTTATGTATCGTAGTTAACCCCTTTGAGCCTGTAATCCTGTTTCTTTGGCAACCACATTACAAGCCTTACCCATTTGTTTGAATGGACTATCTAGTTGAACCTTTTAACCTCTCATAAGCACTTGAATTGTGATGATTTATGTAAAAGTTAAAGTGTGGGATGGTTGGTTTGGCTTTTGAGTGGAACTAATGAAATCAGGAGAAAGGTGCACTGTTTTGAACAAGTAAGAGCCACTTGAATTGGAAAAAAAATATAGTTGTATTGCTGTGAAAAAAAAAAGTATTTCTTTAATAAGTGGTGACTCTTGCTGTAATTGTGCTTAAAGAAGTATGGGGTAATATACATTGATGTGAAGGTGGAGTTTGGTTTGACATAAGTATGGGGTTTGAATGTTAAAGTATATGTATTAAAGTGCTTAGGGAGGTGTAGTCACTCTTATATCTAAATATATCCTACATGTCCCGTAGCCTACATTACAACCAAATAAAGTCCTAATTGATCCTAGATTGAATGAGCTCGATTAGTGGAGTAGTACACTACGGGCAAGCTTATGGTGCATCTTTTGTGGCATATGAATGTTATTTCTGAGAGTGAGTGAATTCTTTCTATCTTGAGTTCCTAAGTGTTCTAAAATTTATTGTGTGGAACTACTCTCTTTTGTTGTGTCAGGGCACTTGATTCATGAAGGAAAGGTAATGTCAGTGACCTCTATGTTAGAGTAAGTGGGTGAGTTGTGAATAGTGCGTGGTACTTATGAGTCAAATCTTGAGGTGAAGATGTTATGTTTTTGTGCTTAGTCTATTTTAAATACTCTTGGTGTGATGAGTTAGGAGAATTGTTTAAAAAGGTCGTGTCTATAAAAAAAGTGTAGTTTGATTGCTCGAGGACGAGCAAGAGTTTAAGTGTGGGGTGTTGATAAATGATGAAAAGTGCATATTTTTGAGTATATTTGCATATTAATCTTGTGTGTGTCGCGGGAGATTACATGATTTTCAAAGTAAAATATACTCATTATGTGTTTCTTATGTGTAGGAACGAGTTTGGATGACAAATGATCAAAAGATGACAATTCGACACAAAAAGAAGAAATTAAAGGAGTGGGAGCTCGTCTATTCCTGTGCGTGGCACGAAGTCGGACGCGAAAAAGGAGAAAAGTTAAGGCACAAAACAGCGACGCGAAGCAAAGGCACGGAGCGCTTCGCGAAATGGAAGAATTTCAAAAGCTGGATCCGCGTCAAAGTCCGCTTCTAGACGCGAAGGCAAACGCGGATCCGCGTCAACGTCCGCGTCTAGACGCGAAGGCAGACGCGGATTCCAGCTCTCCCATCCGAAGTTGGATTGAAGAATTCCGCCCTCATCAACCCTAGGTCATATAAATACATCCTGAAACACCACTTTGAAGGAGGAGACACTACTTTAGGGTTAGACAACACCCTTGGAGGCAAGAACATGCTAGGAGCAAGGAGGAAGATTCAACTACGAGTTTTTCCCCTTCTTCTTCCTATTTTATTGTTGGTTATGAATTGGAGTATTGTGTTTTCACATACTTTTATGAAAAGCTAATTCGTTTTCTAGGGTTTTGATGGAACCTTTTGGGATGAATTGGTTGTTATATTAATATAGTTTTGAGTTAGTTGTTAATCTCTATTTGTTCAACTACGTTTTGATTTTGGTTAATTGAAAGGATCCTCAATTAGCCGTTCCTATTTATTATGTATCTGCTTGAGAGAGAGTGCATATTTAGGTAGTTGTTTGAACAACATCACTCTCGGAGTATAGGCGAGAGTCATAACCGAGGGTTTAGAGGTTGGATTAGAGATAACGATACCTCGGGTGCGATCTAAGTGAAATGTAATGTGAATCTAGCTAGCGTAGCTTGAGAGAGTGCGTCTAGTAAATTATCATAATTGCTTGAGAGAGATTTATGATAGCTGGAGAGTTCATGATTGATAGAGGCAACTAAGTCAAAGCTATAAGAAACATACAATTAATGAAATCAACAAATGGGGAAATCATAACTCTAGACCTCCTTAATTTAGTCTCCAAACCTTTGTCTCGTTAGTTGATAATTTTACCGTTTTATAGTATTTTTTGGTTAATTAGTTAGATATAAAAATCTTAATATTATAATTTAAAAATTGTTCAAACTTGTCTTCTTTGCGATATTGAACAATTACAGCGAAACCTTAGTTCTCTGTGGGATTCGACTCCGGACTTTTAGACCGGATTATATTTGCAGCGACCGCTTATCCTTTTTAGGACTAGAGTTGGGCGTGATCACCATTCCTAACCATAACATGCAAATATTCAATCTACCAAAAGCTACCCTCTACCCTAAATAAGATAGACTCCATCCAACGTAAATTCCTTTGGGGAAGTACGGAGGAAAAAAGGAAATGTCACCTGCTAAAGTGGAATAAAGTCACCACTCCAAAAAGACAGGGAGGCTTAGGGCTATAACCCAATGTAAAAACGATGCTTTCAGCGCCAGCCTGGCTTGGAGATACTCTAACAACAAGGAAGCCTTATGGGTCCAAGTTCTGCACAGCAAATATGATAGGAAAACCAACTCTAACAACGGACCCACCCCCAAACCTTCGGCCTCCCACGTCTGGAAAAACATTTGTAAAGGAAACAAGATTTGCGAAAAAGGAACCAAATGGATTATAGTAAATAGGGAGAACATAAACCTTTGGAACATCCGATGGATAAACCACGGGGACACACTAAGAAACAGTATCCATGGGCCCCTCCAAAGAGAAGAAGAAGATATGAAGGTAAAATACATCATACAACATGGCTACTTCAACCTTTCAAAACTATCCTTCGAACTACCGGAAGACATAACTCAAAAAATCCACAGCACTTATATCCAACAATCTCAAACAGGTAGACATGACTAACGAGACGTTTCGTTCATTTTGTCGTTTCTGACAAGAAGTGTCGAGGTGAAAATCGAAAGCTCATATCGTTTCTCGTCGTTTACTCTCCGAAAATGAGGGGACTATCTGTATACGATCGAAATCGGGCTCGTCTACAACACGACAGATCGATCTCAGAACATGAGGGGTTGGAGATCGACCTCGAGTCCCATCAAACCAGGATACAAGGTCAGAATGTCCGTCCTCGAGAACATTAGATCCATGATCCCGAAATCGACCCTGTTCCGAACGAGCTCGAGAAAACATTGTCAGTGTGACCAGAAGACCGAAATAACAGAAGGGTGAAATATCCATGTCCGATCGAGTATTACGGCGGAAATCTCGGCACGTATCAATAAAGAACCGACAAATCAGCAAATCAAGAGATTTTTACCTTTTATGGAATTGTACCTAAAGTAGAACTCCCCTACTATATAAAGAGGGTCTGATTACTTGTAAAATACATTGTAACAATCATTCAGTAGCAATATACTATTATTTTCTCTTTAAAAGTTCTTATTCAATTGTGCCTTGATATTGATGGAAGTGCATTCTGTTCAAGGGCGACTCACCTCCTAAGGCTGTAAATGTTCAATTCGTGTGGTTTGCATTTACTTTATCATACTTTATTTCAATTGCAATTTAATTTAACACTTTGTATCAATTCAATCCACGTATCTTTAAAAGCACTTGCAAATTCAATTGTTATCCGATTTTGAGGGTTAAACACAAATAAAATAAATATAAAAAATGTGAAAACCT
>NW_017673056.1:0-2857 GCF_001879085.1 Nicotiana attenuata | reverse complement strand
AAATTTTCATTTATCGTTACTCTTAACTTAATAAAATTCGATAGTAAATTCACTTAATTTTATTTATTGTATCATAAAATCATTCAACTTATGCAAAATTTCTGAACCAGTACGATTAAACCCACCCGCCCGTTAAGAGTCATTACCAAACCAAAATTGTTCCCAAAGAATTTTAAGTAGCAGATACTCATGAACTAGTCATACAAAGATGATTTTAATTTTACTAGCAAAATTAAAAATTGTACAAGTGATCGGACGCATTAATTCACAGACCTGATCATTTTCGACTAGCTGAATTAGATGATATATGAAGGCAGTTTTTACATAATTAGTATTCTGACAAAACTTACTTTGTTGCCACACTGCAGGCAGTTTTACATCTGTCAGCATTTTTATCATAAACCCCACATAGTTACTCCCTCCGTTCCAATTCATGTGAATCTATCTGACTGGCACGAAATTTAAGAAAAATAAGCAGTTTTGGAATTTGTGGTCCTAAACAAGTCAAAAAGGGGTCCAGAGTATTTGTATGGTTATAAAAGCTTCTAATTAAGGGTACAATTGAAAGTTTAAAGCTAAATATTTTCCAAATTTAGAAAGGAGTCATTCTTTTTTAAACGAACCAAAAAGAAAATGGTTTCACATTAACTGGAACAGAGGGAGTACCATATTGTAAATCTCACATCTATCACCAGGTTTCGACTATATTAAAAGCCAGAGCTATGTATGGATAAATGAGTTTAGAAATATTAGGCTTACGAAAGACATTATGAGTAATGTGTTACTATCTCAAGTTGCAGTATAACTAAAGTTACACATACATTTTGTTTAACCAAAAAATAGAATTTCAGTTAAAATTAGAAATTAAGAGAAAAAATCGGGTTACTAATAATCAGGAGACGAAAAGAATAAAGAATTTAGGAAAATAATAAAGCCTAGTAAATAAGTTTGTAATTTCAATTGTAATCTTAATGATATTTCGTGTCCTTACAAATGATGAGATCTCCTCCTTTTATAGTTGATTCTTCTAGGAAAAGGTATAATGACTCAGTCTTAAAGAGGCAATTATGAGCATTAAATGATATTAAATGAAACATTACTCAATCATTCCTATTCAATGTAGATTCGCTAACGTATTTGACATTTAATACTGAATTTAGACTCATTTATGCTATCAGATTCATATCTTCAATTCCTTCTGACCTCCTGACTTTAATTAAGTTAAACAGACACGAGACTTGTATCATTTGAATAGTATCTCGTGCCTATTTAACTCTCTTCTCTTCGTATCTGATATCGCCCGTGCTTCTCAATTGATCATCATGTTTTGACTATTTGACCAGTCCACGTGTCATGCCACATCACCTTCAATATAAATTCAGTTTTTTCCCAAAACAAATAGTCCCCCCACTTTCCATTTATTTATCAATTAAATATTTGGGAAGTGGATCTTCATTAAAAAGGGAATTTTTGCCATAATCAATGCTATGACAGTGTTGACGCTTCAATTGTCCCTTCTATTTAATGCACCATATACGTGTCACCTTCTCACTAATTCTGCGATTTTACAGCCTTTTTCTAAGGCTTTTTTAACTCCACTATTCACGAAGTGATAGTTGCCTTTATTATAGGCTTTCCGTCATTACACTTTTTAATTATCGACGGTTGAGTTTATATAAACTTGCCCCCTTTTTCCTTTGTCTTCTTCTTCACAAGCTTTTTACCAAATTTCTTGCTATTAACTCTTGTTCACTTCTTCTTCAGTTCATACCTTCTCACTATGTCGTCTTCGAATCCTAACCCTAAAAGAGTCCCAATTCTTGATAGTTTTCCCAATGCTCCTGCTAGATATAGAAGAGGTAGAGGAGGTGTGCTTCGTGGTACAGGGTCGGTTCGTGGTGGTACCTCTGGTTCCATCATTCCTTCTTCTAGTTCCGGCAACATCTCTAGAGGCTCTCGTTCTAACAAATCTTCTTCTAAAGGCAAAGAAACTTCTGAGTCTAACCAAGAGCCTCTGGTTGAAGAAATTGTTCCAACGGACTTATCCTTTGAACATGACAAAGAATCCCTTCGTGACCAAGTGATTAAATTAGAGAGAGCTGATAAATATCCCTCTTTAATTACTGAACCTTTGATTCAGATTGTTCGAAGAGATTGTCGTTGGAGAGGTGACACCCAAATAGTTATTCCTACTCCACATCAAAGAATATCTTCTTATAGGGTTGGCTTTTCTTTCATTTACACTTATCCCTTTACTTTGGGATTTATTCCTGCTATTGACCCTGTCATTCTTGATTTCTGTCGTTTTTTCAAAATTTGTCTGGCTCAAGTTGGTCCCCTCGTATGGAGAGCAGTAGCTTGTTAGAGGTATATGTCAACCAAAGCTGATGTTGACTTTACTTTTCCTCATTTAATTCATCTTTATCACCCCAAACTATTCCGCAATGGTGTTTTTACCTTAACTGCAAGAAGTAAGAGGGTTTTGGTTAACCCTGAAGATAATAATGACCGTGGCTGGTACACCCGGATTGTTGCTGTTCCCACAATTGATTTGGTGGGTGAATCAAACATTCCTTTTCCTGAGAAATGGAACTTTGCACGTAAGTATTTTCTTCCTTACCGTATCTGCTTTCGTTATTTCAACTTCTCTTCTAATTTTATTTTGCTTTTTTTTTTTGCAGCAACCATGAGAGATATGGAACCCGTTCCTAATTTCCGTGGTTGGGTAGATGCTGTCTTGAAAGTCGTGCCTATGGAGGCACGAACTTGGAAATCTATTTCCAACAAACATGGTTGGAAAGTGAAAACTCACGGTATACATCCCTTTTTTGCTTCTCGTGTGTTAACTTCTTTTTCC